>NW_027017953.1:2500-257664 GCF_032854445.1 Liolophura sinensis | reverse complement strand
GACAATCGCTTGTGTGTTGTGAGTGCCTTGTGAACAGGAAATCAACAGGCCTGCTCTGAGTTACCTCCCCTGTTCTTCATTATCAGACGATCACTTGTGTGGTTGTGAGGTTCTGGTGAACAGGAAATCAACAGGCCTGCTAGGAGTTACCTCCCCTGTTACATGACTGTGACTGACATAAAGTGAGATCAGTGAGGCTATGAGAAGTGGGACCTCATCTATTAAAGCAAGCAGTATGTCAGTTATGTCATGACAGTGACAGCTTTTATCTAGGCAACAGAATGTAAAAAAAACATGATATCAGCCTTTAACCCAGGAGTCTCTCACCAATGCGGTCGCTGTGAGTTCAGGTCCAGCTCATGCTGGCTTCCTCTCCGGCCGTATGTGGGAAGGTCTGCCAGCAACCTGCAGATGGGGCGTGGGTTTCCCCCGGACTCTGCCCGGTTTCCTCCCACCATAATGCTGGCCATGGTCGTATAATTGAAATATTCTTGAGTACAGCGTAAAACACCAATCAAATAAATAAATAAATAAGGCATAAATAATATGTGAGCATTTTAGGTTTGTTTCCAGAATACATTGTATAACTTGTCTTACATTTCTGTTCTGTCACTCTCCTGTGAGTCTGCACATCCTCTTCCAGACTAAGGGAAACCAACATTTTTGATTTAGCATTCCATGATTGATAGTTAAGAAGTGATAGCAAAAGCACTCAAAGAGTAATTCAAAATGACTGGACTGTGGCAAATGTATATCTTAGAGGCAGAATGTTGTTTAGCAAACATCAAACTGGTGTTGTCAAACTGATTTTCCAGTGAGGGTGACTGATGCACTAAAAGCACTTTGGTGTCTGCCTGTCTATCCTATGTCTTGTATCCTTTTGCAACTATAGTCAGTTTTGTGAAACCCACAGGTTTTATAAAAAAAACATATAGGTATCTTCTTATATCAAAAGGAATTGATGTTGTATAGGTTTTTGTTAATAGATAATTGTTTTTACTAGCTGTTTGAAATCGGTTTACTCATATACTCTTCTTTTATCAAAAGGAATTGATGTTGTATAGGCTTTTGGTTAATAGATAATTGTTTTACTAGCTGTTTGAAATCGGTTACTCATATACTCTTCTTTTATCAAAAGGAATTGATGTTGTATAGGCTTTTGTTAATAGATAATTGTTTTACTAGCTGTTTGAAACCGGTTTACTCATATAGGATGCACTTTTGTACAGGTCTCCAACAGTTGCAATGTACCAACAAAAGTAAAATGTTGTGAACTGTTTTATGGTAGACACTTACACAAAATGTTGGGGTTGTGCAATCTACGAATTCAGCTGGACCTATGTTGTAGTTGTTTAAGGAGACATAATTTATTTGTAATCCACTTTTCCCAGTACTGTTAACATTTTCACACATTTTTTTTTTCACATTTGGGACTTGACAATCTTTTTAACTTCTTTACATGTTAAACTCACTTGCGGAGAATTTATGAGCATCGTGGCATCATTTTTCATGATTATCTCTTTACGTCAGGTTGAGCATGTTGTGGCTGTTGTATGTTGTAGGTGTTTGAGCATGCTGTGGCTGTTGTATGTTGTAGGTGTTTTGAGCATGCTGTGGCTGTTGTATGTTGTAGGTGTTTGAGCATGCTGTGGCTGTTGTATGTTGTAGGTGTTTGAGCATGCTGTGGCTGTTGTATGTTGTAGGTGTTTGAGCATGTTTTGGCTGTTGTATGTTGTAGGTGTTTTGAGCATGTTTTTGGCTGTTGTATGTTGTAGGTGTTTGAGCATGCTGTGGCTGTTGTATATTGTTAGTGTTTGAGCATGTTTTGGCTGTTGTATGGTGTTGGTGTTTTGAGCATGCTGTGGCTGTTGTATGTTGTAGGTGTTTGAGCATGCTGTGGCTGTTGTATGTTGTTAGTGTTTGAGCATGCTGTGGCTGTTGTATGTTGTAAGTGTTTGAGCATGCTGTGGCTGTTGTATGTTGTAGGTGTTTGAGCATGCTGTGGCTGTTGTATGTTGTAGATGTTTGAGCATGCTGTGGCTGTTGTATGTTGTAGGTGTTTGAGCATGTTTTGGCTGTTTTATGTTGTAGGTATTTGAGCATGTTTTGGCTGTTGTATATTGTTAGTGTTTGAGCATGCTGTGGCTGTTGTATGTTGTTGGTGTTTGTGCATGCTGTGGCTGTTGTATGTTGTTGATGTTTGAGCATGCTGTGGCTGTTGTATGTTGTTGATGTTTGAACATGCTATGGCTGATGTATTTTGTAGGTGTTTGAGCATGCCATGACTGTGGTATTTTGTAGGTGTTTGAGCATCATGCTCTGGCTGTAGGTGTTTTTCCTGTATGGCTTTTGGTATTTTGTAGATGCTTTTCTTTAATGACATGTGGTATTTTTTATGTGTTTTTACTGCATGGCATGTGGTATTTTGTAGGTGTTCTTGTGTGACTTTTGGCATTTTGTGGATGTTTTTCTTGTATGACATGTGGTATTTTTTATGTGTTTTCCTGTATGGCATGTGGTATTTTGTAGGTGTTTCTTCTGTATGACTTTTGGTATTTTGTGGATGTTTTTCTTGTATGGCATGTGGTATTTTTTTAGGTGTTTTCCTGTATGGCATGTGGTATTATGTACATGTAGGTATTTTCCTGTATGGCTTTTGGTATTTTGTGGATGTTTTTCTTGTGTGGCATGTGGTATTTTCCTATATGGCATGTGGTATTTTGTAGGTGTTTTCCTGTATGGCATGTGGTATTTTGTAGATGTTTTTCTTGTGTGGCATGTGGTGTTTTCCTGCATGACATGTGGTATTTTGTAGGTGTTTTCCTGTATGGCATGTGGTATTTTGTAGATTTTTTCCTAAGTGGCATGTGGTATTTTGTATGTGCTTTCCTATATGGCATGTGGTATTTTGTAGGTATTTTCCTGTATGGCATGTGGTATTTTGTAGGTGTTTTCCTGTACAGCATATGGTATTTTGTAGGTATTTTCCTGTATGACATGTGGTATTTTGTAGGTGTTTTTCTGTATGGCATGTGGTATTTTGTAGGTGCTTTCCTGTATGGCATGTGGTTTTTTGTAGGTGCTTTCCTGTATGGCATGTGGTATTTTGTAGGTAGGCCCTATTTTCCTGTATGACATGTGGTATTTTGTGGGTGTTTTTCCTGTATGACATGTGGTATTTTGTAGGTATTTTCCTGTATGACATGTGGTATTTTGTAGGTGTTTTTCCTGTATGGCATGTGGTATTTTGTAGGTGTTTCCTGTATGGCATGTGGTATTTTGTAGGTGTTTTCCTGTATGGCATGTGGTATTTTGTAGGTGTTTTTCCTGTATGGCAGTGTAAGAGGACCTCTCAACTTTGTGTTCCTTGCCATGTTTCTGATTCACTATTTACACAGGTAAGAAGCAGAATACCAGTCTAGTTACATTAAAACTTCTGATACCGCCATCCTTTATGCTGTATTTGCTCAAACTTCTCTTGTACTACACACACACATATATATATATGTATATATATATATATATTCCAAAATGAAATCAGGAGTATGGGGAGCTTGACGCACTGAGGAGAATTTTTAGAAATACAATAAAAGTGCCAATGACAACAGAATATTTGAATAGTAACAGTTACTAATATTTATACAAAATTCTTTTTATGATAGTTATGCCTTGTTTGACTAGATTGCTAGAGTTTATGATGTTGTGTTTTGCTTTTTCATCACAGGGGAATAATTCACCCTCTGACCATGAGATACAGCAGTGCCACCGTGAGTTTAGGGTAAGCAGTTCTTGTAATATGGGCATGTATATCACGTCAAAATAATTACTGTTAACCTGTGTGCTCCACTGATCACAGTGTTAGAAAGTATGTACCATTACTGCTGATCTGTGTGCTCCACTGATCACAGCATTAGAAAGTATATACCATTACTGTTAACCTGTGTGCTCCACTGATCACAGCGTTAGAAAGTATATACCATTACTGTTAACCTGTGTGCTCCACTGATCACAGCGTTAGAGAGTATATACCATTACTGCTAACCTGTGTGCTCCACTGATCACAGCATTAGAAAGTATAAACTACCTGTGTGCTCCACTGATCACAGGATTAGAAAGTATATACCATTACTGCTAACCTGTGTGCTCCACTGTTCACAGCGTTAGAGAGTATATACCATTACTGCTGATCTGTGTGATCCACTGATCACAGCGTTAGAAAGTATATACCATTACTGCTGATCTGTGTGCTCCACTGATCACAGCATTAGAAAGTATAAACTAGTACTGTTAACCTGTGTGCTCCACTGATCACAGCATTAGAAAGTATAAACTAGTACTGTTAACCTGTGTGCTCCACTGATCACAGTGTTAGAAAGTATGTACCATTACTGCTGATCTGTGTGCTCCACTGATCACAGCGTTAGAGAGTATATACCATTACTGCTAACCTGTGTGCTCCACTGATCACAGCATTAGAAAGTATATACCATTACTGCTAACCTGTGTGCTCCACTGATCACAGCATTAGAAAGTATATACCATTACTGTTAACCTGTGTGATCCACTGATCACAGCGTTAGAGAGTATATACCATTACTGCTAACCTGTGTGCTCCACTGATCACAGCGTTAGAAAGTATATACCATTACTGCTAACCTGTGTGCTCCACTGATCACAGCGTTAGAGAGTATATACCATTACTGTTAACTTGTGTGCTCCACTGATCACAGCGTTAGAGAGTATATACCATTACTGTTAACCTGTGTGCTCCACTGATTACAGCGTTAGAAAGTATATACTATTGCTGCTAACCTGTGTGCTCCACTGATCACAGCGTTAGAGAGTATATACCATTACTGTTAACTTGTGTGCTCCACTGATCACAGCATTAGAAAGTATATACCATTACTGCTAACCTGTGTGCTCCACTGATCACAACGTTAGAGAGTATATACCATTACTGTTAACTTGTGTGCTCCACTGATCACAGCGTTAGAAAGTATATACCATTACTGCTAACCTGTGTGCTCCACTGATCACAGCGTTAGAGAGTATATACCATTACTGTTAACTTGTGTGCTCCACTGATCACAGCGTTAGAGAGTATATACCATTACTGTTAACCTGTGTGCTCCACTAATCACAGCATTAGAAAGTATATACCATTACTGCTAACCTGTGTGCTCCACTGATCACAGCATTAGAAAGTATATACCTTTACTGCTAACTTGTGTGCTCCACTGATCACAGCATCAGAGAGTATATACCATTACTGCTAACCTGTGTGCTGCACTGATCACAGCATTAGAGAGTATATACCATTACTGCTAACCTGTGTGCTGCACTGATCACAGCGTTAGAGAGTATATACCATTACTGCTAACCTGTGTGCTGCACTGATCACAGCATTAGAAAGTATATAACATTACTGCTAACCTGTGTGCTGCACTGATCACAGCATCAGAGAGTATATACCATTACTGCTGATCTGTGTGCTCAACTGATCACAGCATCAGAGAGTATATAACATTACTGCTAACCTGTGTGCTCCACTGATCACAGCATCAGAGAGTATATACCATTACTGCTAACCTGTGTGCTCCACTGATCACAGCATTAGAAAGCATATAACATTACTGCTAACCTGTGTGCTGCACTGATCACAGCATTAGAAAGTATATAACATTACTGAAAATTAATGTTTAAATGGGTTGGTGTTTAATGTTGTTCTGAAATAGTGCCTTCTGATGTCATGATATGAAAGTGGACTTACGTAATTACCTGTAGTAGAAAATGGGTTAGACTCTAAAAAGAAAGATGGTTAAGCCCTTAAAGGAGAAGGTGATCATGTACAGTTGAAGCTTGTCAAATGTCCGTGTGTTAGCTAGTATGGGGATTTTTTAACAGCTTGTCAAATGTCCGTGTGTTAGCTAGTATGGAGATGTTTTAACAGCTTGTCAAATGTCCGTGTGTTAGCTAGTATGGGGATGTTTTAACAGCTTGTCAAATGTCCGTGTGTTAGCTAGTATTGGGATGTTTTAACAGCTTGTCAAATGTCTGTGTGTTAGCTAGTATGGGGATGTTTTAACAGCTTGTCAGATGTCCATGTGTTAGCTAGTATGGGGATGTTTTAACAGCTTGTCAAATGTCCGTGTGTTAGCTAGTATGGGGATGTTTTAACAGCTTGTTAAATGTCCGTGTGTTAGCTAGTATTGGGATGTTTTAACAGCTTGTCAAATGTCCGTGTGTTAGCTAGTATGGGGATGTTTTAACAGCTTGTCAGATGTCCATGTGTTAGCTGGTATGGGGATGTTTTAACAGCTTGTCAAATGTCCATGTGTTAGCTAGTATGGGGATGTTTTAACAGCTTGTCAAATGTCTGTGTGTTAGCTAGTATGGGGATGTTTTAACAGCTTGTCAAATGTCCGTGTGTTAGCTAGTATGGGGATTTTTTAACCGCTTGTCAAATGTCCATGTGTTAGCTAGTATGGGGATGTTTTAACAGCTTGTCAAATGTCCATGTGTTAGCTAGTATGGGGATGTTTTAACAGCTTGTCAAATGTCCGTGTGTTAGCTAGTATGGGGATTTTTTAACAGCTTGTCAAATGTCCGTGTGTTAGCTAGAATTGGGATGTTTTAACAGCTTGTCAGATGTCCGTATGTTAGCTAGTATGGGGATGTTTTAACAGCTTGTCAGATGTCCGTGTGTTAGCTAGTATGCGGATGTATTAACAGCTTGTCAAATGTCCATGTGTTAGCTAGTATGGGGATGTTTTAACAGCTAGTATGGGGATGTTTTAACAGTTTGTTACTCTCGTTCATCTGCATGTCTGATATCGTTCCTTATTTTCAATGTTTCAGTATAACATTAGGAGGGTTTTTCCCCAATTGTATCTATCACTTCATCAATGCAGATTTCATCAGCAATGCTATATTTGATGTGGATTATTTCTAGTGAGTATATTTTGAGATTTCGTGTTTTGATCTCCAGTTAAGTCTAGTCTGAATAACCATGAATTAGTGATTAGTTTTTAGTGAATGCTAATAAACCAGAAAAGTATCCCATAAAGTTGCCGTACGGTTATGATATAGCCAGAGTAGAATTCAGCAATAATCTTTCATTCATAAACAAAAGTTTGGGAAACAAATTGTTTAATTAAATATGTTGTTTGGTATGAAAAAATGTATGGCCCTATTGCCTAGGCCCTGGGGCAGCTTTTACAAGATTTCATACGTCATATTTCTCATACCTTTGCTCGCAGAAGACGTCTAGGTTATAGTGCCATAATGTGATATCATTTACGAGAAAACTTACAAAAATTTGATATGTTACATTTTGTGAAAGTGGGCCATGTACGACAATTACAAAGCTGTTGTTGACTATAAAGCAAATTGTAATTACCATGGACACTAATGTAAAAGACGTAATTATGTTGGTTTGGTAGTTACAGGCAAATTGGCGTACTACTTGATTTTAAAGTAAAAGAAAGCAATAATGTGAAATAAGTTTCATCATATAGACCACTGAAAACTATGGGTGAAAATACTTTCATTTATATTTTGAGATTGTTGTAAGAGAGTGTTGAAAGGCATTGAAGTATTTGAATATTTTAAGGTGGGTTTTATGAGCCATACTGGCGGTATCTAGGAACCCTGATGTCTCATCACCTTTGTTTCTGATGCTCACCAGAAGAAAGGAATTTTTGGGAATCTTTTGTTGGTAATCTTTTACTCATGGGTAAAAAAAGTTATTCCTACACTCAGTGTTGGAAAAACTTTCTGTGATATCAGAGTTCCTAAACTAGGATAGTTTAGTCCATACATCCGACCTTAGAATCCGAATGTTTGAAAACCTTTAACTCTCTTTGCCAAAATCTAAAAAAAATAAATGAAAATATATTTGTGCATAGTTTTTAGTGGCCTATTAGCATTTCCTTTAAGGAAGGCCCTAGAGATCAGCCATGGTGACCTCTCCAGACCAAACAGGGATGCAGTTCAAGTTTCCCAGCCATTAGCCATGTAACTCCATCCAGATCTGTTCATAGTTCACGTGTTTGCCAACAAGTACTGATGTAAAAGGAATTGTGCTTGTTAAACTCCTAACCCTCTGACTCACCATGTCTTCTCTGTCATTTCCAGTGATCCACGCTTCATATTAGGCTCTCTCCTGTTTATTGTGGGATACATCACCAACAGATGGGCTGATCTCAAGCTCAGGGGATTGAGGAATGTACAAGGTGAAAGCCATTTTCAGCCTGAGGTGTCATTTATTTAGGCCAAGTCACACTTCTCAACCAGATTTCTCAAAGAAATTCCAAACTTGAAATAAAGATTGTATTATATGGAGTTCAGCAGTTGCTGATTGAGTCATTTCCTGAGAATCTCCTATGTGTTCACTCAGATTCATATTCAGCATAGTTTTCTGTCAGAAATGAGAAGCACTTTTGTGTCAGTTAAAGGATGTGGGGCCCTTTTCTGTCAGTTAAGAATGCGGGGCCCTTCTCTGTCAGTTAAAGGATGCGAGGCCCTATCCTGTCAGTTAAAGGATGCAGGGCCCTTCTCTCTCTGGTAAAAGAAGCGGTGCCCTTCTCTGTCAGTTAAAGATTCAGGACTCTTCTCTGTCAGTTAAAGGATGTAGGGCCCTTTTCTGTCAGTTAAGTATGTGAGGCCCTTTTCTGTCAGTTAAGGATGCGAGGCCCTTCTCTGTCAGCTAAGGATGCGGTGCCCTTCTCTGTCAGTTAAGGATGTGGGGACCTTCTGTGTCAGTTAGATGAGGCGCCCTTCTCTGTCAGTTAAGGATGCAGGGCCCTTCCCCGTCAGTTAAAAATTCATGGCTTTTCTCTGTCAATTAAGAATACTAGAACCACTTAGAGGTGAAATTTGGTCATTTTAATTTTCAGCATACTGTAATGCTTTGAAATTTGGCACACATGTAGTTGAACACTTAAGCTGAAGAGCGGCCCACACATTTTTAATATTATTTTGTAGTTTTAAAGATATAATATCAAAGTTTTTAATGTGAAGTTTTCAAAAGTTTTAAATTTAAATGATCAGTCAGAAAAATGTAAGATGAGTATTAAATCTTGTTGGACTGTTTTTTAATTTAAACAGTAAACTATGCACCTGGGCCATAAAATTTACAAAAGGCTGAAAATTGGTAACAAAAAGCATTTAACAGCTCTGATTCTTTTACTTATACTATGTTGAGGTGGGCTTTCATGTCAGATGCGTGGGGTGTCATGTCTGGTGTCAGTCGGCCTATTTTGTGACTGGGTGGAGTGTCATGCCGGCTGTCATTAAGTCTATACTTTGTCTGGATGGGGTATAATGTCAGGGGTTAGTAGGCCTATACTGTGACTCTGTTGGGGGTGGGGTGGGGGGTTTGGGGGTCATCACAGTTGTCAGTAAGCTTATACTGTGTCTAGGTGGAGTGTCATGTCAGGTGTCATCAAGCTGATACTGTGTTTTGGTAGAATGTCTTTGACTGCATGGGGTGTCATATCTGGTGTCAGTAGGCCAATAATATTGTGAGTTGTCATGTCAGATGTCAGCAAGCCTGTATAGAGACTGGCTGAGGTGTTATGCCTGGTGTCCTGGGCATGGTGTTCCAGTGAGCCAATACTCTATGTAGATATACAGAGAAGGTGTGACCATATGTCCATATGGTAATATCAAACAGTACTGCATGTAATGAGCTCATGGTTAGCACATATGCAGAGCACAATAGCACGAAGGGGATATTCCATTGATGATTTAGTGTGTACATATTAAATTTCAGAAATTACTGAATTCCTGACATAGTGTATTGCATATTAGAATCAAAGTTAAGCAAAATGTTTGGTAGCTCAAATAGTACATCATATAGTGACATGAAGTTTTACATACGTATAAAACACAAGGCGGATGTTACATCGCTGATGCTCTGTGTGCAAATTAATTACGGTAAATTACCAAATTCACCATTTCAGTTTTTTATGTACGGTATTGAGCTGTAGTTTTGCATTCATGTTTGTCAGTGTCACCACAAGTGACACCCAACTCATTCACATATTGACACTGGGGCCACCAGTCCTATTTCCTTACCCTAACCTCTCAGTGCTGAGGGAGCAACAAGTGCCAAGTTTGATCACGGGTCTCCTAACTTTAAAATGTTCAAATCAAAGTAAACAACCAAATGATTGTTAATTTCCCCTTACTTTACTCACAGGTACAGCAGGATATTACATTCCTTATGGTGGTATGTTTGAAGTGGTCTCCTGTCCTAATTACCTGGGGGAACTTGTACAGTGGGTAGGATGGTAAGTTCTCTACCTCGTGTTCTCTTATCGTTCTGCTGCCCTAATTACCTGGGGGAACTTGTACAGTGGGTAGGATGGTGAGCTCTCTACCTCGTGTTCTCTTATTGCTCAGCTGTCCTAATTACCTGGGGGAACTTGTACAGTGGGTAGGATGGTGAGCTCTCTACCTGGTGTTCTCTTATTGCTCAGCTGTCCTAATTACCTGGGGGATCTTGTACAGTGGGTAGGATGGTGAGCTCTCTACCTCGTGTTCTCTTATTGCTCAGCTGTCCTAATTACCTGGGGGAACTTGTACAGTGGGTAGGATGATAAGCTCTCTACCTCGTGTTCTCTTATCGTTCAGCTGCCCTAATTACCTGGGTGAACTTGTACAGTGGGTAGGATGGTGAGCTCTCTACCTGGTGTTGTTTTATCGCTCAGCTGTCCTAATTACCTGGGGGAACGTGTACAGTGGGAAGGATGGTGAGCTCTCTACCTCATGTTCTCTTATCGCTCAGCTGCCCTAATTACCTGGGGGAACTTGTACAGTGGGTAGGATGGTAAGCTCTCTACCTGGTGTTCTCCTATCGCTCAGCTGCCCTAATTACCTGGGGGATCTTGTACAGTGGGTAGGATGGTTAGCTCTCTACCTTGTGTTCTCTTATCATTCAGCTGTCCTAATTACCTGAGGGAACTTGTACAGTGGGTAGGATGGTAATCTCTCTACCTTGTGTTCTCTTATCACTCGGCTGCCCTAATTACCTGGGGGAACTTGTACAGTGGGAAGGATGGTAAGCTCTCTACCTCGTGTTCTGTAATCACTCAGCTGCCCTAATTACCAGGGGGAACTAGTACAGTGGGAAGGATGGTGAGCTCTCTACCTCGTGTTCTCTTATCACTCAGCTGCCCTAATTACCTGGGTGAACCTGTACAGTGGGTAGGATGGTAAGCTCTCTACCTCGTGTTCTCTTATCACTCAGCTGCCCTAATTACCTGGGCGAACTTGTACAGAGGGTGGGATCGTAAGCTCTCTACCTGGTGTTCTCTTATCACTCAGCTGCCCTAATTACGTGTATGTGAGTGAACAGTATTGAACATGAACTATTTTTCCTTCAGGACATTGGTAACCTGGTCACTTGCAGGTCTGGTGTGGACTATGTTCTGTGCTGCTACCTTTATACCACGATCATACCACAATCACAGATGGTAACGTATAATAGACCTACTTGTACCACACTCAAACCACAATCACAGATGATAACATATCAGACCTACTTGTACCACACCCATACCACAATCACAGATGGTAACATATCAGACCTACTTGTACCACACCCATACCACAATCACAGATGGTAACATGTCAGACCTACTTGTACCACACCCATACCACAATCACAGATGGTAACATGTCAGACCTACTTGTACCACACCCATACCACAATCACAGATGGTAACGTATAATAGACCTACTTGTGCCACACCCATACCACAATCACAGATGGTAACGTATAATAGACCTACTTGTACCACACCCATACCACAATCACAGATGGTAACGTATAATAGACCTGCTTGTACCACACCCATACCACAGTCACGGATGGTAACATATAATGAACCTACTTGTACCACACTCATACCACTATAACAGATGGTAATATATCAGACCTACTTGTACCACACCCATACCCCAATCACAGATGGTAACGTATAATAGACCTACTTGTAGCACACCCATACCACAATCACAGATGGTAATGTAAAATAGACCTATTGGACCACACCCATACCACAATCACAGATGGTAACGTATAATAGACCCACTTGTGCCACACCCATACCACAATCACAGATGGTAACATATCAGACCTACTTGTACCACACCCATACCACAATCACAGATGGTAACGTATAATAAACCTACTTGTGCCACACCCATACCACAGTTACAGATGGTAATGTAAAATAGACCTATTGGACCACACCCATACCACAATCACAGATGGTAATGTATAATAGACCCACTAGTGCCACACCCATACCACAATCACAGATGGTAACGTATAATAGACCTACTTGTACCACACCCATACCACAATCACAGCTGGTAACATATCAGACCCACTTGCACCACACCCATACCACAATCACAGATGGTAACATGTCAGACCTACTTGTACCACACCCATACCCCAATCACAGATGGTAACGTATAATAGACCTACTTATACCACAATCACAGATGGTAACATATCAGACCTACTTGTACCACACCCATACCACAATCACAGATGGTAATGTATAATAGACCCACTAGTGCCACACCCATACCACAATCACAGATGGTAACATATCAGACCTACTTGTACCACACCCATACCACAATCACAGATGGTAACATATCAGACCTACTTGTACCACACCCATACCACAATCACAGATGGTAACATGTCAGACCTACTTGTACCACACCCATACCCCAATCACAGATGGTAACGTATAATAGACCTACTTATACCACAATCACAGATGGTAACATATCAGACCTACTTGTACCACACCCATACCACAATCACAGATGGTAATGAATAATAGACCTACTTGTACCACACCCATACCACAGTCACAGATGGTAACGTATAATAGACCTACCTATTCCATAATCACAGATGAAGTATACATGCAGTTCACAATACTTGCTTGTATCACAGCCACATGTAGTATACCACATTCATCTGTTAGATGGTAGCTAGCATATACAGGACTTGTATATGCACCTGAATCACCTGAACCACGTGACTGATGGTACAGTATATACCACATTCATCTGTTAGATGGTAGCTAGCATATACAGGACTTGTATATGCACCTGAATCACCTGAACCATGTGACTGATGGTACACTATATAACACATTCATCTGTTAGATGGTAGCTAGCATATACAGGACTTGTATATGCACCTGAATCACCTGAACCATGTGACTGATGGTACACTATATAACACATTCATCTGTTAGATGGTAGCTAGCATATACAGGACTTGTATATGTACCTGAATCACCTGAACCACGTGACTGTATATGTACCTGAATCACCTGAACCACGTGACTGATGGTACAGTATATAACACATTCATCTGTTAGATGGTAGCTAGCATATACAGGACTTGTATATGCACCTGAATCACCTGAACCATGTGACTGATGGTACACTATATAACACATTCATCTGTTAGATGGTAGCTAGCATATACAGGACTTGTATATGTACCTGAATCACCTGAACCACGTGACTGATGGTACAGTATATAACACATTCATCTGTTAGATGGTAGCTAGCATATACAGGACTTGTATATGCACCTGAATCACCTGAACCATGTGACTGATGGTACACTATATAACACATTCATCTGTTAGATGGTAGCTAGCATATACAGGACTTGTATATGCACCTGAATCACCTGAACCACGTGACTGATGGTACAGTATATAACACATTCATCTATTAGATGGTAGCTAGCATATACAGGACTTGTATATGTACCTGAATCACCTGAACCACGTGACTGTATATGTACCTGAATCACCTGAACCACGTGACTGATGGTACAGTATATAACACATTCATCTATTAGATGGTAGCTAGCATATACAGGACTTGTATATGCACCTGAATCACCTGAACCATGTGACTGATGGTACACTATATAACACATTCATCTGTTAGATGGTAGCTAGCATATACAGGACTTGTATATGCACCTGAATCACCTGAACCATGTGACTGATGGTACACTATATAACACATTCATCTGTTAGATGGTAGCTAGCATATACAGGACTTGTATATGTACCTGAATCACCTGAACCACGTGACTGATGGTACAGTATATAACACATTCATCTATTAGATGGTAGCTAGCATATACAGGACTTGTATATGCACCTGAATCACCTGAACCATGTGACTGATGGTACAGTATATAACACTGTACTGCATCAAACTGGTACCAGGGGCATCCGTGGCTCAGTTGGTTAGCGCAGTGTAATGACCCTGGAGCCTCTTACAAATGCGGTGGCTGTGAGTTCAAGTCCAGCTTGTGCTGGCTTCCTCTCTGGCTGTACGTGGGAAGGTCTGCCAGTAACCTGCGGATGGTCGTGTGTTTCCCCTGGGATCTGCCTGGTTTTCTCCCACCATAATGCTGGCTGCTGTCGAATAAGTGAAATATTCTTGAGTATGGCGTAAAACACAAATCAAATAAATAAATCAAACCGTGACCACAAACAGTGATACACTCATGGATAGAGATACAAGACCTGTATACACCTCACCCATACCATGCATTTAGTGGCCTACAACAAATACTAACATTGAGGAATTCTGTTATCTCTGATGTAATGTGGTGTTACAAAGACAATGCTCTGTAGAAGTTTTCCTTTCTTTTTTCAGGTACAAGCAGCAGTTTGAACTATACCCTTTGAATAGAAAAGCTCTTATTCCATTTATATTTTAGACAAAATGGAATTGTTCTATGACAGTTACATTGTGTTCTACATGTAGCTGAAGTCTTGTTTAATATAACTTTGTTTTAAAATGATGTTGTGGTGTTCAAGTCTATCATGTTGTGGTGTTCGTGTCTATCATGTTGTGGTGTTCATGTCTATCATGGTGTGGTGTTCATGTCTGTCATGTTGTGGTGTCTGTGTCTATCATGTTGTGGTGTCCGTGTCTGTGATGTTGTGGTCTTCATGTTGTGGTGTTCACATCTATCATATTGTGGTGTGTGTGTCTATCATGTTGTGATCTTCATGTTGTGGTCTTCATGTCTGCCATGTTGTGGTGTTCACATCTATCATATTGTGGTGTTTGTGTCTATCATAGTGTGGTGTCCATGTCTATCACGTTGTGGTCTTCATGTCTGCCATGTTGTGGTGTTCTCGGCTATCATGTTGTTGTGTCCGTGTCTTTCATGTTGTGGTGTTCATGTCTGCCATGTTGTGGTGTTCACATCTATGGTACTCAACAGTGTTACTACAGAAAGCAGAACTGTCATGGGCCATGAGTGCTATAGGCGCTACAGGAAAATGGTGTGGGCTGTTAAAATATCTACGTGTTGCCTACTTAGATATTTTCATTGATGATAGTTTTGTTATAGATGTAAATGAAGAGATTGTTAACTGTGAGCACATTATGCCTACGTATTGAATCACTGTGACAGACCAAACTCCTGATTTGTATTTGTGTGGATAATGACACTGACACATACACCTGTTTTACACGTTTCCTAAAATGTTCACCTTCTCAGGAAGCAGACAGTTTGCTGCTCCTGTTTGTTGTCATAGTACCTGTACGATATAAACATTTTCACTCTCTCAGGAAGCAGACAGTTTGCTGCTCCTGTTTGTTGTGATAGTACCTGTACGGTATAAACATTTTCACCCTCTCAGGAAGCAAACTGTTTGCTGCTCCTGTTTGTTGTGATAGTACCTGTACGGTATAAACATTTTCACCCTCTCAGGAAGCAGACAGATTGCTGCTTCTGTTGTTGTCATAGTACCTGTACGATATAAACATTTTCACCCTCTCAGGAAGCAGACTGTTTGCTGCTCCTGTTTGTTGTGATAGTACCTGTACGGTATAAACATTTTCACCCTCTCAGGAAGCAAACTGTTTGCTGCTCCTGTTGTTGTCATGGTACCTGTACGATATAAACATTTTCACCCTCTCAGGAAGCAGACAGTTTGCTGCTTCTGTATGTTGTCATAGTACCTGTACGATATAAACATTTTCACCCTCTCAGGAAGCAGACTGTTTGCTGCTGCTGTTGTTGTCATAGTACCTGTACGATATAAACATTTTCACCCTCTCAGGAAGCAGACAGTTTGCTGCTCCTGTTTGTTGTCATAGTACCTGTACGATATAAACATTTTCACCCTCTCAGGAAGCAGACAGTTTGCTGCTCCTGTTTGTTGTCATAGTACCTGTACGATATAAACATTTTCACCCTCTCAGGAAGCAGACAGTTTGCTGCTTCTGTATGTTGTCATAGTACCTGTACGATATAAACATTTTCACCCTCTCAGGAAGCAGACAGTTTGCTGCTCCTGTTTGTTGTCATAGTACCTGTACGATATAAACATTTTCACCCTCTCAGGAAGCAGACAGTTTGCTGCTTCTGTTTGTTGTCATAGTACCTGTACGATATAAACATTTTCACCCTCTCAGGAAGCAGACTGTTTGCTGCTGCTGTTGTTGTCATAGTACCTGTATGATATAAACGTTTCCACCCTTTCGGGAAGCTGACTGTTTACTGTTTCTGTTGTTGTCATAGTTCCTGTATGATATAAACATTTTCACCCTCTCAGGAAGCAGTTTGCTGCTTCTGTTGTTGTCATAGTACCTGTACGATATAAACATTTTCACCCTCTCAGGAAGCAGACTGTTTGCTGCTGCTGTTGTTGTCATAGTACATGTACGATATAAACATTTTCACCCTCTCAGGAAGCAGACAGTTTGCTGCTCCTGTTTGTTGTCATAGTACATGTACGATATAAACATTTTCACCCTCTCAGGAAGCAGACAGTTTGCTGCTGCTGTTGTTGTCATAGTACCTGTATGATATAAATGTTTCCACCCTTTCGGGAAGCTGACTGTTTACTGTTTCTGTTGTTGTCATAGTTCCTGTATGATATAAACATTTTCACCCTCTCAGGAAGCAGACAGTTTGCTGCTCCTGTATGTTGTCATAGTACATGTACGATATAAACATTTTCACCCTCTCAGGAAGCAGACTGTTTGCTGCTCCTGTATGTTGTCATAGTACATGTACGATATAAACATTTTCACCCTCTCAGGAACCAGACAGTTTGCTGCTCCTGTTTGTTGTCATAGTACATGTACGATATAAACATTTTCACCCTCTTAGGAAGCAGACTGTTTGCTGCTCCTTTTGTTGTGATACTATATGTATAATATAAACATTTTCACCCTCTCAGGAAGCAGACAGTTTGCTGCTCCTGTATGTTGTCATAGTACATGTACGATATAAACATTTTCACCCTCTCAGGAAGCAGACTGTTTGCTGCTCCTGTTTGTTGTCATAGTACATGTACGATATAAACATTTTCACCCTCTTAGGAAGCAGACAGTTTGCTGCTCCTGTATGTTGTCATAGTACATGTACGATATAAACATTTTCACCCTCTCAGGAAGCAGACAGTTTGCTGCTCCTGTATGTTGTCATAGTTCCTGTATGATATAAACATTTTCACCCTCTCAGGAAGCAGACTGTTTGCTGCTCCTGTATGTTGTCATAGTACCTGTACGATATAAACATTTTCACCCTCTCAGGAACCAGACAGTTTGCTGCTCCTGTTTGTTGTCATAGTACCTGTACGATATAAACATTTTCACCCTCTTAGGAAGCAGACAGTTTGCTGCTCCTGTTTGTTGTCATAGTACATGTACGATATAAACATTTTCACCCTCTCAGGAAGCAGACTGTTTGCTGCTCCTATTGCTGTGATACTATATGTATAATATACACATTTTCACCCTCTCAGGAAGCAGACTGTTTGCTGCTGCTGTTGTTGTCATAGTATCTGTATGATATAAACGTTTCCACCCTTTCGGGAAGCTGACTGTTTACTGCTTCTGTTGTTGTCATAGTTCCTGTATGATATAAACATTTTCACCCTCTCAGGAAGCAGTTTGCTGCTTCTGTTTGTTGTCATAGTACCTGTACGATATAAACATTTTCACCCTCTCAGGAAGCAGACAGTTTGCTGCTCCTGTTTGTTGTCATAGTACATGTACGATATAAACATTTTCACCCTCTCAGGAAGCAGACAGTTTGCTGCTCCTGTTTGTTGTCATAGTACATGTACGATATAAACATTTTCACCCTCTCAGGAAGCAGACTGTTTGCTGCTGCTGTTGTTGTCATAGTACCTGTATGATATAAACATTTTCACCCTCTCAGGAAGCAGACAGTTTGCTGCTCCTGTTTGTTGTCATAGTACATGTACGATATAAACATTTTCACCCTCTCAGGAAGCAGACAGTTTGTTGCTTCTGTTTGTTGTCATAGTACATGTACGATATAAACATTTTCACCCTCTCAGGAAGCAGACAGTTTGCTGCTCCTGTTTGTTGTCATAGTACATGTACGATATAAACATTTTCACCCTCTCAGGAAGCAGACAGTTTGCTGCTCCTGTTTGTTGTCATAGTACATGTACGATATAAACATTTTCACCCTCTCAGGAAGCAGACAGTTTGCTGCTCCTGTTTGTTGTCATAGTACATGTACGATATAAACATTTTCACCCTCTCAGGAAGCAGACAGTTTGTTGCTTCTGTTTGTTGTCATAGTACATGTACGATATAAACATTTTCACCCTCTCAGGAAGCAGACAGTTTGCTGCTCCTGTTTGTTGTCATAGTACATGTACGATATAAACATTTTCACCCTCTCAGGAAGCAGACAGTTTGCTGCTCCTGTTGTTGTCATAGTACATGTACGATATAAACATTTTCACCCTCTCAGGAAGCAGACAGTTTGTTGCTTCTGTTTGTTGTCATAGTACATGTACGATATAAACATTTTCACCCTCTCAGGAAGCAGACAGTTTGCTGCTTCTGTTTGTTGTCATAGTACATGTACGATATAAACATTTTCACCCTCTCAGGAAGCAGACTGTTTGCTGCTCCTGTTGTTGTCATGGTACCTGTACGATATAAACATTTTCACCCTCTCAGGAAGCAGACTGTTTGCTGCTTCTGTTGTTGTCATAGTACCTGTACGATATAAACATTTTCACCCTCTCAGGAAGCAGTTTGCTGCTCCTGTTTGTTGTCATAGTACATGTACGATATAAACATTTTCACCCTCTCAGGAAGCAGACAGTTTGCTGCTCCTGTTTGTTGTCATAGTACCTGTACGATATAAACATTTTCACCCTCTCAGGAAGCAGACAGTTTGCTGCTCCTGTTTGTTGTCATAGTACATGTACGATATAAACATTTTCACCCTCTTAGGAAGCAGACTGTTTGCTGCTCCTATTGTTGTGATAGTATATGTATAATATACACATTTTCACCCTCTCAGGAAGCAGACTGTTTGCTGCTTCTGTTGTTGTCACGGTACCTGTACGATATAAACATTTTCACCCTCTCAGGAAGCAGACAGTTTGCTGCTGCTGTTGTTGTCATAATTCCTGTACGATATAAACATTTTCACCCTTTCGGGAAGCCGACTGTTTGTTGCGCATGTTGTTGTCATAGTACCTGTACGATATAAACATTTTCACCCTCTGGGGAAGTAAACAGTTTGCTGCTCCTGTTGTTGTCATAGTATATTTTTATATTTGTTCACTTTCTTTAAAATTCGCATATTTTATTAAACTTATTATTAAATTTTTTAAGTAAGTAATAAAAATTAACTTTTGCATTAAAACATACATATATTATGTGATAACTAATAATGAACCTAATTCAGATAAGGTTTGTAAATAAAACAGATCAGTCCTTGTGATGTCAGATATTCCACCTGAATGGATTCTTACGTGTCGTCTGTCTATGTATTAAATGCATCATGTCAGATATCAGTTGACGTAATACCTGGCTGGGCAACCAGTTACAGCATACTCAGGTATATGATTTTTATTTATTTATTTGATTGATGTCTTACACCACATTCAAGAATATTTCACAGCTCCAGCATTGTGGTGGGAGAAAAATAAGCAGAGCCCGGGAGAAACCCAAACCATCTGCAGGTTGCTAGCAGACCTTCCCATGTATGGTCAGAGAGGAAGCCACCATGAGCTGGGCATAAAACTCAAAGTGATCGCATTGAAGAGAGGCTCCTGGGTCATTGCGCTGCGCTGACAGGAGCACTAGGTCATGGAAGCCCAAACAGGTATAGGATAGGTACCCACTGATTACAATATCCAGCTGGTTAGACCTGAGTTCTATACTACAGTAGACTGGTTGTGTCAGGTCATGATGTAGACAGCATTTCCCAGCCTGCAGATTAGCCTCCTAGGAAATGCAGAATAGTGATTGGGCATGTTCTGTGTACTCTGACTGAGTCAGGTGTCGTGTCTGAGCAGAGCATTGCAGTGAGGCAGCAGTATGAAATATGTTGGCATTGACACTGGCTGCCACAAGGCTACATATTCATGATTTGACAGAATGAAATGAATAAAATGGTCACTTTATACAGGGTCAATATTCAATGAATTCAACCTTATCAGTTGTGTTAAAGTTTCGCATGTTAAAATACCATCTTGTGGAGTACAAGTTCTAGTTGATATTTCACATCTACAACAATGATCTATATCATGGGTGGATGAAAACAGACATTAGATGCACAGGTTTACACACACGGCGAGTTTAACTAACTGTCCCACATGAGATGCACAGTTTTACACACAGAGCGAGTTTAACAAACTTTCCCACATGGGATGCACAGTTCTACCCAAAAGTGAGTTTAATGTGTTTGCCATCTTAGTGGAAGTCAGCCACAATGAACAGAAG
This sequence comes from Liolophura sinensis, assembly GCF_032854445.1. Classification (NCBI taxonomy): domain Eukaryota; kingdom Metazoa; phylum Mollusca; class Polyplacophora; order Chitonida; family Chitonidae; genus Liolophura; species Liolophura sinensis. The sequence continues at coordinate 236,841 of NW_027017953.1, read as the reverse complement.
ACCACTGAAATGTCCATTTGAGAACTGTTGAGTAATTTGCTACCAAGAATGCCTCAACAGTGGAAGACGTGGAATTTCAGGATGAAGATGAGGATGAGACAGGAGAACAGAATTCAGAAGAGACAAAATGGAAACCCAATTTCAAATTCTTGACTTGGCCGTACTACTGTACAATAGTTACCATTATTCTGGTAAAACACAGCTGCTATGTTTGTGTTGATCACCTGTCACCATCTCAATCAGATATTCAGTGAAGGAAGGCAACTTATTTTGGCAAAGCCCATTGATGTACAAGTTACCTGACTGTCAATCAAAACTTGGAATGACATTTATTTAATGTGAAAATTTTCCAGGTTGAATTGACAGTTTATCTGACACCTAAATGAGCAGTTGACAGAAGTAAGAGCTAGAGTTTTGCCCAGGAGCATCAAGGCAGAATGGATCAAGGCTTTCTTTTTCAACTTTACATTCAAGGGTTTGTGACCAGAAACATGATGAACTTGTTAAATAAAACAGAATAAGACTGGCGTGTTTATTTATTTATTTATTTGTCCGCTCTGACATCATCCTCGATTCAGGTTTATCCTGACTTGTACAACCATGTTTTACTGGGCAACCAGGAGGCAGACACAGCTGATGAGGCAGACATAGCTGATGAGGCAGACATAGCTGATGAGGAAAACATACATGTAGGTGATGGAGAACACTCTGTCATTTAACTGGGAAAAATAAATATACAATATTCTATTAGAAATGGATCCAAACAAATACTCTTTAATATTTTCATTTCCTAGAAGCAATGTCATTCTCATAATGTGTCTCCTTGTTGTAATCATTATGCTGTAGCTGTGCTTTTAAATAGTCTAGCTGCACGTATATCATCTCTCTCACTCAGGGGAGGTAATGCTGGAGAAATTCCGTTTCTCTTTCGTTCTTTCATGATTAGATTCTGTGGATATAAAACAGAGAAATTATTTATTTATTTCTGTCATATTCTAAAAATTTTCACTTATGTGACCCCAGTCAGTTTTATGCAGGGAGGAAATCAGAGTGCCTGGGTTAAACCACTAACCTGAAGACGTTTGACAAAACTTGTCATTTTGGTGGAAAATATTTGGACATCATAGCGCTATACACTGTGCAAACAGCCACAAAACACTGTCAAATGTTTACAGTCCTCAAAGATGCACAAATAGTGAGAGCAAAGGAATCCACGAAATGAGTGTTCACGGCTGGGACTGAACCCTCACCTAATATGTCAGTTGTAAATCAAAACCATGACACAGGTTTCTGTTTTCAAAAGTGCCGGGAACCATAGCATACAGGTCCTTTGAAGTGCCGGGAACCATAGCATACGGGTTCTTTCAAGTGCCGGGAACCATAACATACGGGTCCTTTCGTGCCCGGAACCATAGCATACGGGTCCTTTCAAGTGCCAGGAACCATAGCATACAGGTCCTTAGAAGTGCTGGGAACCATGGCATACGGGTCCTTTCAAGTGCCGGGAACCATAGCATACAGGTCCTTTCAAGTGCCGGGAACCATGGCATACGGGTCCTTTCAAGTGCCGGGAACCATAGCATACGGGCCCTTTCAAGTGCCCGGAACCATAGCATACGGGTCCTTTCAAGTGCCGGGAACCATAGTATACAGGTCCTTTCAAGTGCCCGGAACCATAGCATACGGGTCCTTTCAAGTGCCGGGAACCATAGCATACAGGTCCTCTGAAGTGCCGGGAACCATAGCATACGGGTCCTTTCAAGTGCCCGGAACCATAGCATACGGGTCCTTTCAAGTGCCCGGAACCATAGCATACGGGTCCTTTCAAGTGCCGGGAACCATAGCATACAGGTCCTCTGAAGTGCCGGGAACCATAGCATACAGGTCCTTAGAAGTGCTGGGAACCATAGCATATGGGTCCTTTGAAGTGCCGGGAACCATAGCATACAGGTCCTTAGAAGTGCCGGGAACCATAGCATACGGGTCCTTTCAAGTGCCGGGAACCATAGCATACGGGTCCTTTCAAGTGCCGGGAACCATAGCATACGGGTCCTGTGAAGTGCCGGGAACCATAGCATACAGGTCCTGTGAAGTGCCTGGAACCATAGCATACAGGTCCTTAGAAGTGCCGGGAACCATAGCATATGGGTCCTTTGAAGTGCCGGGAACCATAGCATACGGGTCCTTTCAAGTGCCGGGAACCATAGCATACGGGTCCTGTGAAGTGCCGGGAACCATAGCATACAGGTCCTGTGAAGTGCCTGGAACCATAGCATACAGGTCCTTAGAAGTGCCGGGAACCATAGCATACAGGTCCTCTGAAGTGCTATTTGGTGTACATATCTGTATGTCAGATACTATCACAAGTAAATTCCAAAGGTCAATGGTTTACCCTGGGCATTTCTGTGTCCACGACCCACAGAACTGACCGACACTGGACACTATTTGGAAGTCTGCAAGTGGTTTGGAGGCGATTTATCTTTTGTGAGCTTGTGATTAGTTTGAGATTTGCCTGTGGTTTACCAGAAGTAAGTCTTTCGTAAGCCGGGGGCTAGTCATTCCCTGTGGGTGTGGCTTGGTGAGCCTGTGGTGTATCTTTGGAGAGCCTGTGCTGTGATTCGGAGAGCCTGTGGTGTGATTTGGAGAGCCTGTGGTGTATCTTTGGTGAGCTGTGGTGTGCCTTTGGAGAGCCTGATGTGTCTTTGGTGAGCTGTAGTGTGCCTTTGGAGAGCCTGATGTATCTTTGGTGAGCTGTGGTGTGCCTGTGGAGAGCCTGCGTTGTGGCTTTGGAGAGCTGTGGTCTATCTTAGGTAAGCAGTGGTGTGCCTTTGGTCAGCCTGTTGGGTAACTTTGGTGAGGTGTGGTGTGCCTTTGGAGAGCCCGTGGTGTGCCTTTGGAGAGCCCGTGGTGTATCTTAGGTGAGCTGTGGTGTGCCTTTGGTCAGCCTGATTTGTCTTGAGCTGTGGTGTGCCTGTGGAGAGCCTGTGGTGTATCTTTGGTGAGCTATGGTTTGCCTTGGAGAGCCTGTGGTGTATCTTTGTTGTATCTTTGGTGAGCTGTGATGTACCTGTAGAGAGCCTGGTGTATCTTTGGTGAGCTGTGGTGTGCCTTTGGAGAGCCTGCGATGTGCCTTTGGACAGCCTGTGGTGTATCTTTAGTGAACTGTGGTGTATCTTAGGTAATATTTATCAATCTCTTTTATCAACTTTGGATGAAGATGAGTTTCTTCTCTCTAGGTTCTGTCTGCAGGAATTGATGGTCTAATTTAATCTGTGGTTTTATTTGTGTTTAATTTTAGATTCTCACAGTACATTAACCCTCCCTTTGTTATGCCATACTTTAGGTATTCACCTAACTCATGCTGTGTATAATATTATGTTTTTATCTTGTTTTGTAAGGGAACAATCAGTTGGATCATTTCAGTTAATTTCGTCAATAAATAATGGTATTTTGGGTCAATAGTTACAGTTACATTTAATAATCTTGAAAAAGTTCACTATATGTTTAGGTTTGTGAAGGTTTTTCACAATGTGAAGGTTTTAGTGCATGTGCTTTCACTCGCAATCTCTTTGTTTATTACTGGTACATCATGGATAACATAAGTCAGTACAGAGTGGCAATTGGGGCATGGCATAATTATATGTCTTATAAAGTGACTCATCTTCGAAAATTATTTACATTATTTGAAGGCTTGCAATTTATATTCCTTGAAAATACCAGTAAGGGAATTGAATCCCTTACTGGTATATTAATTTTTTCTGTTCTGAGTACATTATGCAATCTGCATTACTCATTAGTTATACACATGGCAACCTTAATAAGGTGTGGTGATGTACATAGAAACCTGCCACCCCCAAATCAGCACAATTTATCTTATTTATCATCTTAATGCCAGGAGTTTATTGGCTCAAGGTGATGATCAGCTGTCGTCTTATTTTAAGTTAGATGAAATAAGACCACTGTATTATCAAAGGAATATAATTATGCTGGTATATGTGTGAGTGAAACCTGGCTTAGTGGTGATATTCCTGATGATACTGTTAATCTAGATGGGTATTGTATAGGAAGAAAGGACAGAGACAGACAGGGAGGAGGGGTGGCAATTCATTGCAAGGAATCTCTTAATGTTACTAGACGTAAGGATTTAGAGAATGGCAATGAGATGATATGGATAATGGTGGAACAGAATAACAAAAGTGTGCTGATTGCATCATGTTACCGCCCACCTAACCAACCGGCTCATTTACGTGAGCTTTTTTTAAGTAATCTGGAGGAAAATTTAACTTCGGCCTTAACAGAAAATCCCGATGCCATATGTTAATAATGGGTGATTTTAATGACAGATGTCCACACTGGGAAAAATACCACGACATGAGCGAATTAAAAGTGAGCCTATATGATATGGTAGCTGGGAAAAATCTTTTTCAACTAACTAATGAACCCACTCGATATACTGATGATGATGCTTATGTATTTGACTTAATTATAGCGGATTGTATTGGTTATGTAATTGACTACGGAGTTGCCTCACCAATGGCTAATCTCGACCATTGTACTATTTATTGTACTATAAACATCTTATGTAATGATAACCCAAAGGCTTTTGTAAGACGTGTGGAACTTCAAATGTGCCAATTTGCATGGTCTGCGCAGTCTTATCTCTGTTACACCATTTGATGGCGTTGGTAATATTTTTTCCCATGTTAATGACAAATCATTTGTCTGGAAACAGTTTGTTTCTGTCATGTTGCAAAGAATTTATTCCGAATAAGAAAGTCACTATTAAACCACGTGACAAGCCTTGGATGACCAACGATGTTCGGTAAAAGATACGAGTGAGGTTTCGTTATTTCAAAAAATACAAACGGACTAAGTCCGATGGAGATAAGTTTCAATATTATATATCTAGAAGGGAGGCCAATAATGCTAAACGTCAGGCAATACTGCGTATACTGCCTAACTTCACACATTTAAAAGTTAAACTCTCCAACCCCCAGCTGGATACAAAAACATACTGGTCGATAATGAAATCTCTACCAGGATTGGAAGCAAAACCGCCTATTCTCCTCTTGCTGTCAATGGCAAAAACATGTCAAATGACGCTGAAAAGGCGAATGAATTCTGTAAATTTTTCGCATCTCAGTCGGCCCCTCACTACACAGTACCTGTCTTACCACCTTTTACGTATGTTACAGAATCATGTTCTCAAACCTGTGAAAATGAGATTAAACATTTCCTTGAGACTCTGAATACACGGAAAGCCTCAGGTACTGATGGTATGAACAACTTCTTGCTTAAAAATTCTGCTGATTGTATTGCAGCTTTCGTAACGAATCTTTTTAATTATTCCGTACGGACAGCTGTCTTTCCAGCAGCATGAAAGCTCTCTCAAGTCTGCCTTGTATTTAAAAAAGGAGATAGACATGACGTTTCTAATTATCGACCAGTGTCCCTTCAACACTCTCTTTCTAAGGTCTTGGAGAAGGTCGTGTATAAACATCTGTGTGAGTAATGTATGTCAAATAATCTTCTTATACCACAGAACTCTGGATTTAAACGTGGGGATTTGACTTTATGCCAGCTTACAAAGATGATATGATATATATCATGATATATACAAAAGTCTTGACAGTGGAAATGACACCTGTTTACTATTTTTGGATGTCAGTAAGGCATTTGATAAAGTCTGGCATGATGGTCTCCTGTTTAAGTTAGAGCAGTTGGGTATTGAAGATCCTCTACTTGCATGGTTAAAAGATTATTTGTGTGACAGAAAAATTAAGGCTTGCCTTAACGGCACTGAGTCAAAACTCATCCAATATATGCTGGTGTCCCACAAGGCTCTGTATTGGGTCCACTTCTCTTTTTAATTTTTGTCAATGATATTAGTATAAATATTGCATGTAATATTAACATATTTGCAGATGACACATCCTTGTCTGAAGAAATCTTAGACTTAGCAACATCTGAGGCTAAACTTAATCGTGATCTTGAATGTCTGTCCAACTGGGCTAGTCAATGGCTTGTGTCATTTTATTCTACCAAAACTGTTTATCTCTTAATATCATTGAAAAAGAATCCCTCACATTTGAGAATGTATTTAGATGGCATAGATGTGAAGAGCGTTCCGTCCCATAAACATCTTGGAATTATTCTGCAACACAATGGTAAATGGAATGAGCATGTAAGAGCTATAGTTAAGACAAGTAATATGAAACTGAGTATGATTAGTCGAGCCAGGCGAACACTAACTAGAAAGTGTATGATCACACTGTACTTCCGCTTGATAAGGTCTTTTATTGAATATGGAGATTTTCTATTTGACAACTGCAGCGTTTCAATATCCAACTCACTGGAAAATGTCCAACGCCGAGCAGCATTGTTATGTACTGGAGGCTTATGTCAAACTTCATATAAATCTCTTTTAAATGAACTAAAATGGGAACCCTTATACAGTCAGCATAGATCCTGTTTTCTGTTTTTTTCATAAAATCATCAATGGGCTCTCTCCTCCATACCTAAAGACCTTACTAACTCAAAAGTATAACAGCGAAACAAATGCCTACAATCTTAGAAATAGACATCACTTTCGATTATTTAAATGCCAAACTCAGATTTTCTCTTCTTCCTTCTTTCCCAAGACTACTAAAGAATGGAATTCATTGCCTGTTCATATCCAAAACTCTTCACTGGAAACAGTTAAGAACTTTTTGTACTCTCAAGACAGTATTATCTGTGATCTAACATCTGTGTATAATTCATTTGACACCTTTGTTGTGCTCCGTAGAATGAGAATGGAACTGAGCGCTCTTCACGGTGACCTCTTTAAATATAACATTATCGATGATCAGTCAGGTAGTAAATGTAAACATAAATGTGAAAATGCATCTCATTATTTCCTTGAATGCCCCACCAATGCCACTCATAGAAAGCACATGCTAAAAAGCATCTTTAGAATTATATCTCCTGGAGTTCACCCTTCTGTATTTTTGACTAGTTGTTCTAAACACATTTGTACTTTACTCTTATTTGGTTCACCTGAACTAAGCGTGAATAATAATCAATTGATCTTAAAATCTGTGCATAATTTTATACGCATGTCCAATAGATTCATCATCCAAGCCCAGCAGTAATATGATTTGATTTTGATCTTTCTTTGTTCCCATCACCTTATTCTGTACATGTACATGTCATTTGTTCTCTTTGTTTTCTATGTTGGTGTATATACGTTGATGTTTTGTTGAGGAGATCCCCTCGTGGCTATAGAGCTGTGGGAAATCCCTCAATAAACAAATAAAGAATTACAGTCTTAGATGAGCAGTGCTGTGCTTTTAGTGAGCCTGTGGGATATCTTTGGTGAGCTGTGGCGTGCCTTTGGAGAGCTTTTGGTGCATCTTAGTTGTACTGTTGTGTGCCTTTGGTGAGCATGTGGTGTATCTTTGATGAGCTGTGGTTTGCCTTTGGAAAGCCTGTGGTGTATCTTTGATGAGCTGTGGTGTGCCTTTGGTGAGCCTGTGGTGTATCTTTGATGAGCTGTGGTTTGCCTTTGGAAAGCCTGTGGTGTATCTTTGATGAGCTGTTGTGTATCTTTGGAAAGCCTCTGGTGTATCTTTAGTGAGCTGTGGTTTGTTTTTGGAGAGCCTGTAGTGTGCCTTTGGAGAACCTGTGGTGTATCTTTGATGAGCTGTTGTGTGCCTTTGGAAAGCCTTTGGTGTATATTTGGTGAGCTGTGGTTTGTTTTTAGACAGCCTGTGGTGTGCCTTTGGAGAACCTGTGGTGTATCTTTGATGAGCTGTTGTGTGCCTTTGGAAAGCCTGTGGTGTATCTTTAGTGAGCTGTGGTTTGTTTTTGGAAGCCTGTGGTGTGCCTTTGGTTAGCTATGGTGTGCCTTTGGAGAGCCTGTGGTGTATCTTTGAGGTGAGCTGTAGTGTGCCTTTGGTGAGGTTGTGGTGTATCTTTGGTGAGCTGTGGTGTGCCTTTGGAGAGCCTGTGGTGTATCTTTGGTGAGCTGTGGTGTGCATTTGGAGAGCCTGTTGTGTATCTTTGAGAGAGTGAGCTGTGGTGTGCCTTTGGAGAGCCTGTGGTGTATCTTAGGTAAGCTGTGGTGTGCCTTTGGTGACGCTGTGGTGTATCTTTGTTGAGCTGTGGTGTTCCTTTGGAGAGCCTGTAGTGTATCTTTGGTGAGCTGTGGTGTGCCTTTGGAGAAGCTGTTGTGTATCTTTGGTGAGCTGTGGTTTGTCTTTGGAATGCCAGTCTTGTGTCTTTGAGAGAGTGAGCTGTGGTGTGCCCTTGGAGAGCCTGTGGTGTATCTTTGAGAGAGTGAGCTGTGTTGTGCCTTTGGGGAGCCTGTGGTGTATGTTTGGTAAGCTGTGGTGAGACTTTGGGCAGCTGTGGTGTGCCTTTGGAGAGTTGTGGTGTGCCTTTGGAGAGCCTGTGGTGTATCTTTGGTGAGCTGTGGTTTGTCTTTGGAAAGCCTGTGGTGTGTCTTTGGTGAGCTGTGGTGTGCTCTTGGAGAGCCTGTGGTGTATCTTTGAGAGAGTGAGCTGTGGTGTGCCTTTGGAGAGCCTGTGGTGTGCCTTTGGAGAGCCTGTGGTGTATCTATGGTGAGCTGTGGTGTGCCTTTGGAGAGCCTGTTGTGTATCTTTGGTGAGCTGTGTTTTTTTTTTTTTTGGAAAGCCTGTGGTGTGTCTTGGTGAGCTGTGGTGTGCTCTTGGAGAGCTTGTGGTGTATCTTTGAGAGAGTGAGCTGTGGTGTGCCTTTGGAGAGCCTGTGGTGTATCTTAGGTGAGCTGTGGTGTGCCTTTGGTGAGGCTGTGGTGTATCTTTGGTGAGCTGTGGTGTGCTCTTGGCGAGCCTGTGGTGTATCTTTGGTAAGCTGTGGTGTGCATTTGGAGAGCCTGTTGTGTATCTTTGGCGAGCTGTGGTGTGCCTTTGGTGAGGCTGTGGTGTATCTTTGGTGAGCTGTGGTGTGCTCTTGGCAAGCCTGTGGTGTATCTTTGAGAGAGTGAGCTGTGGTGTGCCTTTGGAGAGCCTGTGGTGTATTTTAGGTGAGCTGTGGTGTGCCTTTGGTGAGGCTGTGGTGTATCTTTGGTGAGCTGTGGTGTGCTCTTGGTGGGCCTGTGGTGTGTCTTTGGTGAGCTGTGGTGTGCCCTTGGAGAGCCTGTGGTGTATCTTTGGTGAGCTGTGGTTTGTCTTTGGAAAGCCTGTGGTGTGTCTTTGGTGAGCTGTGGTGTGCCTTTGGAGAAGCTGTTGTGTATCTTTGGTGAGCTGTGGTTTGTCTTTGGAATGCCAGTGGTGTGTCTTTGAGAGAGTGAGCTGTGGTGTGCCCTTGGGGAGCCTGTGGTGTATCTTTGAGAGAGTGAGCTGTGTTGTGCCTTTGGGGAGCCTGTGTTGTATGCTTGGTAAGCTGTGGTGAGACTTTTGCAGCCTGTGGTGTGCCTTTGGAGAGTTGTGGTGTGCCTTTGGAGAGCCTGTTGTGTATCTTTGGTGAGCTGTGGTTTGTCTTTGGAAAGCCTGTGGTGTGTCTTTGGTGAGCTGTGGTGTGCCTTTGGAGAAGCTGTTGTGTATCTTTGGTGAGCTGTGGTTTGTCTTTGGAATGCCAGTGGTGTGTCTTTGAGAGAGTGAGCTGTGGTGTGCCCTTGGGGAGCCTGTGGTGTATCTTTGAGAGAGTGAGCTGTGTTGTGCCTTTGGGGAGCCTGTGTTGTATGTTTGGTAAGCTGTGGTGAGACTTTTGCAGCCTGTGGTGTGCCTTTGGAGAGTTGTGGTGTGCCTTTGGAGAGCCTGTTGTGTATCTTTGGTGAGCTGTGGTTTGTCTTTGGAAAGCCTGTGGTGTGTCTTTGGTGAGCTGTGGTGTGCTCTTGGAGAGCCTGTGGTGTATCTTTGAGAGAGTGAGCTGTGGTGTGCCTTTGGAGAGCCTGTGGTGTATCTTTGGTGAGCTGTGGTGTGCCTTTGGAGAGCCTGTTGTGTATCTTTGGTGAGCTGTGGTTTGTTTTTTTTTGCAAAGCCTGTGGTGTGTCTTTGGTGAGCTGTGGTGTGCTCTTGGAGAGCTTGTGGTGTATCTTTGAGAGAGTGAGCTGTGGTGTGCCTTTGGACAGCCTGTGGTGTATCTTAGGTGAGCTGTGGTGTGCCTTTGGTGAGGCTGTGGTGTATCTTTGGTGAGCTGTGGTGTGCTCTTGGTGAGCCTGTGGTGTATCTTTGGTGAGCTGTGGTGTGCCTTTGGAGAGCCTGTTGTGTATCTTTGGTGAGCTGTGGTGTGCCTTTGGTGAGGCTGTGGTGTATCTTTGGTGAGCTGTGGTGTGCTCTTGGCGACCCTGTGGTGTATCTTTGAGAGAGTGAGCTGTGGTGTGCCTTTGGAGAGCCTGTGGTGTATTTTAGGTGAGCTGTGGTGTGCCTTTGGTGAGGCTGTGGTGTATCTTTGGTGAGCTGTGGTGTGCTCTTGGCGGGCCTGTGGTGTATCTTTGGTGAGCTGTGGTGTGCTCTTGGCGGGCCTGTGGTGTATCTTTGTTGAGCTGTGGTGTGCCTTTGGAAAGCCTGTTGTGTATCTTTGGTGAGCTGTGGTTTGTCTTTGGAAAGCCTGTGGTGTGTCTTTGGTGAGCTGTGGTGTGCCCTTGGAGAGCCTGTGGTGTATCTTTGAGAGAGTGAGCTGTGGTGTGGCTTTGGAGAGGCTGTGGTGTGCCTTTGTAGAGCTGTGGTGTGCCTTTGGAGAGCCTGTGATGTATCTTTGGTGAGTTATGGTATGCCTCTGGTGTGTTGATGGTTTAACTGCCTGTGATGAGCTATGGAATGACAGTGTGCTATGGAATGCTAGTGTGCTATGGAATGCTTGTGTGCTATGGAATGCTAGTGTGCTAAGGAAAGCCAGTGTGCTAAGGAATGCTAGTGTGCTGTATGATTAACTTGTTCGCCTATCCATACACTGTAGAAATCTCTCTACATCCTCAGTAGACAAACCACAGATGAGTAGCAGCCAAGTACACCTAGAAGACTATACTTCATGTACATTCGTATGCTATAATGGTGCTATAATGCTTGGTAGTGTACATACCCAGAAAGCTCTGCAGTTCTGGTAGTTCTGAAAAGCCATCTCGCACTTGTCACGGTCATAGTCATTTTCACTCAGGCATCTGTATGATATCTCCTGCTCCTACATAAAACATAAACCCTGTCATTCTCACTCAGACATATATATGATATCTCCTGCTCCTACATAAAACATATACCATGTCATTCTCACTCAGACATATATATGATATCTCCTGCTCCTACATAAAACATAAACCATGTCATTCTCACTCAGACATATATATGATATCTCCTGCTCCTACATAAAACATAACCCATGTCATTCTCACTCAGGCATCTGTATGATATCTCCCGCTCCTACATAAAACATAAACCATGTCATTCTCACTCAGGCATCTGTATGATATCTCCCGCTCCTACATAAAACATAAACCATGTCATTCTCACTCAGGCATCTGTATGATATCTCCTGCTCCTACATAAAACATAAACCATGTCATTCTCACTCAGGCATCTGTATGATATCTCCTGCTCCTACATAAAACATAAACCATGTCATTCTCACTCAGGCATCTGTATGATATCTCCTGCTCCTACATAAAACATAAACCATGTCATTCTCACTCAGGCATCTGTATGATATCTCTTGCTCCTACATAAAACATAAACCATGTCATTCTCACTCAGGCATCTGTATGATATCTCCTGCTCCTACATAAAACATAAACCATGTCATTCTCACTCAGGCATCTGTATGATATCTCCTGCTCCTACATAAAACATAAACCATGTCATTCTCACTCAGGCATCTGTATGATATCTCCTGCTCCTACATAAAACATAAACCATGTCATTCTCACTCAGGCATCTGTATGATATCTCTTGCTCCTACATAAAACATAAACCATGTCATTCTCACTCAGGCATCTGTATGATATCTCTTGCTCCTACATAAAACATAAACCATGTCATTCTCACTCAGGCATCTGTATGATATCTCCTGCTCCTACATAAAACATAAACCATGTCATTCTCACTCAGGCATCTGTATGATATCTCCTGCTCCTACATAAAACATAAACCATGTCATTCTCACTCAGGCATCTGTATGATATCTCTTGCTCCTACATAAAACATAAACCATGTCATTCTCACTCAGGCATCTGTATGATATCTCCTGCTCCTACATAAAACATAAACCATGTCATTCTCACTCAGGCATCTGTATGATATCTCCCGCTCCTACATAAAACATAAACCCTGTCATTCTCACTCAGACATCACTAACTAAGAATGTTGAGTGGAATGAAAATTTTCGCGGACCATCACCCTGCTCAATGGTGAAAAAAAAAAAAAACTATATGTAGTCTCAGCCCTAACAGTGCCTATCAGAAATTCACTGAGACTGAAGAAGTTCGCACCTACATGTAAACAAGGATTTTTCTCTTCGTCAGCTAGGCGGGAGGCTTTTCTAATGTTTGCCAACCGCTCCGACTGGTTAGTGCCTCTTTCTCTGAAACTTTCCATACTCTCCTGATCGCACACTAATCCAGTCTCAGAACGAAATCTTCCAATGTAAGAGCTCACAAAATGAAAATTCCTGGCTGTTGGGGGAAATCCAGTGGTCGTGACGTCACAGGGGTTTTCCATCCCAGGATTCATAGCGCCAATGTCCATGGCTTCCGCAGGGAAGAGGTGTGTAAAAATTTTAAAGTTAACGTGATATTTGCTCGCTACTCGCATGTCATTAATAGGACTGATTGTCTTTTTACTGTAGCTGTATGACGCATTCATTTTTACACGACGTCACTAAGCCAACTTTGCGCTGAATGTGACAAAATGAAGAATGTTTGTTGGGGTATCAACCCCTATCGGGTGCCCCAAACTTTGAGGAGAGCGGCAAGATGGCCACTGATCAAAGAGGCATCTGTCAATCCGTGGTAGTTCAGCTTCGATTAGTTACGTGAACGTTGTTGTTAGCTTGGCCGTTTGTCAAGTCACTCCAAAAGCATCATACACCGACTAACTGTAGGAAGTAGCCTGCACTGTGCGACGTCAACACTTTCTCAGTTTCTGTCACTGGTTGATCATGTGTGACGTTTGATATGATCGTGATTGACGATACAAGTGTTCGACTTTGAAAAAGCTCAAGAATCTCCCTAATGCTTTGTAATCATTCTGAATGGAAATAAAATTAAGATAATCTGAATCCTTCATCTCTTGCTAGACACGTGTTCTTCCTGACACGCTTGAGCAAGCAGTATGCCTATTTCCCATGTAGCCTACGTTACATGTATCAGTGAAGCCACTGAGGCCAGCAGCGCCATGGTTTAAATATCTACGCGTGAAGTATGTCACATTACAGTCCCTTAGATTATATTTGCCCGGAAGATGGATGTTCTGCCTTCAGTAAAACATGAGAATTTACATTTAAATTTGACACCCTCAAAAAAACTTTGTCGGAGTGACAGAACATGGGAGTGATTTCCCTTTAGAAATAATACCGTTAAACATTATTGACACAAAAGTGCACCATCAGGCAGAAATAAAGTTTCCACCTTCATGTATAAATTACATGCATATGAGAAATGTCACCCCAGCGCACAACAGACGCCGAATATGTCCAAAGTGAAATGGGCAGTTGATTGCCATTGAACAGTCGCTCTAAAATTATTCACAGGGCATTTTGTGGCTGAATACTACAAGAAACTTATCTTCAGTTTGAGCAGGTGTAGTTAATAGGCTGAATAAATTTTATTTCTGACTGCCCAGAAATGCCTTAATATAAATAAAATTTTTTGAATACGGTATGGCTTAAAATACCAGTATATATTCAAATGAGTACATTTCTTGCTCTTTGTGGACGTTTTCATGGTATTTCATGTCCATATAAAGAGTGTTTAAATAGTTTTCTAAGGAGTTAAATACAATACAATAATAGGCGAAATCACCACGAGAACCTTTGGCTTGTCTCATTTGATAAAACCTGTTTCACAGAATTCTGACTCATGTTCATAGTTTCAGTCATGTTATCTTTTGCTTTAACAGCTAACTCCAGATGAATAGGTGTGGTGTCTCCTGGATACCGACCAATACTTCTCATATATGGCAGATCAGGTCCATCTAGCCTCTGCTGCCATGGAAACAGCCCCCGCTGCCATGGAAACATCCATTAGAATGGACATGATACAGGTCTCATCCCCAGCCTCACCACCTGAGGTTACCTTGGCAACGCTCTACCCTCAACAACCTACTCAGGAGTCAATCAGCCCTCACTCCACTAAAACACAGAAATTTGCTTCACTCTGTGAGTAGATGGCTGAGTAATTGCATTTTATATGTTGTAAGCAAATGCAACAGTTAACACACAAGGTTAGCCTTGTGTTCGCTAATAAACAGGTAAAAATGTCAGTGTTTTCAGAGCATTGTACTTGCTTATTGGCTCAACATCAATGAACAGCTAACCTGTTTGTACAAAACCATGATAATACAGCGGTAGTTGATACCTTACATTGTATATGCTAGGCCGTCCTTAGAAAGCTCTTGTTTGAGGGTAACACAGCCCTATCAGGAGAAAATAGGGTTGAACGTTTTTTTTTAATTCTGCAAATAATGATTGTTGACTACAGATATTCCCTCTGCAATTATGTTCATGCATTGTGCGTCCTGGTTAATGTGATATTGATCAGGTCATCATACATGAAGGACAGTGTCCTCAGCCAGCCTTTGTATTGGTACATGCCATCTTGGAAAGCTGCTGTCCTACTGGAGTTGTGCCATTTGAACCATTGCATTTAGTTACTCAGTAAATCTGACTTATATATTGTTGTAACATTATGGTTCATAACTTCAGTAAGGCTGTACTGTATTTCACCTAGATTCCAGTGTAAAATGCACTTTCACAAGCACATAAAGACCTTAAAATGATATTTTTCATGCCAACACACGTTTCTAATACAGGGTGCGCACTGTCCTTGAAACCCTGTGAAAGTGCTTGAAAAATACAATTCTCCCATAATCAGGGCTTCCGCTTGCTCTCCCAATTGTCACAAATTTAGACAATGGGGAGAGCCTGTGTTTTTTTTTTTTGAAATGGCGATAAAATTTGAAAAAATGCAAATGCCTTTGATGACAAATTTATTGACTTAAGAAAAAATACAAATGTTATACAAAATCTATCACGAGAGTTTTCTGGGGCGTTTAGCAGATTTCGCAATTTTTCTTATGAAAATAATCCACTTACTTTTATTTCAAACGGCCTCATTTAACTTACACATGTAAGTTACCTCCCATGAAAAATTTAAACTTTTCCACTTAATGAACTTTTTTTTTTGAATCCGAAGTAAGTTAAATGTTTCAGAATATGTGCCGTAACATAAATGTGTACGCCGTCTGGTTTTCTCCTGTCAGACTGTGTTACTCCAATGTACAGGTCATAATGTTGCATTTCAATAAACTGAATTTACAAATTGGTTTCATAACAAATTTTTCTGATAGAGGAAATTACATTTTACTAGGACCCTACAGATAGATTGAAAAAAAAAGGATTGATTTTTTTTTTTCAAAAAAACAAAAACACGCTGCCAAGCACTGGTCCATTATTTTGGGGGCAATTGTTCTAATGTAGTGTTTGGTAAACTCCAGATACAGTGGGATGAGGCCAAACTGATTCTAGCAGCTACACCAAGGCAGATATAAATGAATTACAGAAGGAGACCTACAACAGTCATGGCCACTAAGGAAGTATGGCTAAAAATAGTATTTACTTCAAAATCTGATGAGTGACTAAAGTTACTGGCTGAAAAAAATAGTAAAAATTACTGACCCAGAGGAAGCCCTGCATAATGATATATGGCATTTATTTCTCTTACTGAGCCAAGGCCAGGTCAAAAAATGTGTCCCATTAAAGAGGTGAAGGGCAGATATTTCTTGCAAAAGCAAGCATACTATTCAATATATATGCATGCAAATTAAAGCATCTATTGTTCAGTCTTAAAATCTAGTCTATAATTTGTACCGTGGTATGTATAAACTACTCTTGACTAGTTTAAACTAAACTGACCAGAAAATGCTAATCTTCAAGGTGAACTGCAAAAGCTTCAGAGTAAATAGATGGTGGTGATTCTCTATAATTTATTCTATAATTTTGTGTATGCAATATTAAGCTTATTTTTGGCCAGAAATGTACTGAACAAATGTGTAGTCTATAATTTGCTAAAAACGACTTTACTTGTTCTCCCAAGAAGAAGAATGTCCTGATGTCAAAGTGACCCTGGCTCATCTACATATCAACAAAAACAACCACCTCACAAAGACTATGTCTGCAAACATGACTGATGAACACCACCAGTGACATTATCATGTGTGTCTATTCAGAAACAGAGGGAGATAAGGGATGAACATGTTCCACACATTGTTACATTGTGTGATCTTGAATATACATTTTCCACACATTGTTACATTGTGTGATCTTGAATGAAATTCACTTTATGAATTACTTTAACAAAGAAAACTTCTATAGCCTTTAATATACAATAATTTGAGAAGTGTCTTCATAACAATGTTTGCTAAAATTAAAATCACTGAAGTTTAAATCGAAATACATTATCTATATGTTGTTTTTTGTCATTGTCTTGTACCTTTTAGGGTGTGAGGACTGTGGAAAGAGTTACACAGCTAACTGTCCCTCCCATGGTCCACTTATCAAGGTGCGAGACCGTGAAATCCCCAGCAAGGCCAAGCTGACCGTACCCCATATGCTGTCCCTCAAGGGCCTTGGGCTGTCCTCAGAGGGACTCAACTGTACGTGTTACTTTATAAAACTAAGCTCTTGAAAACGGCAGGGTGGGAGGAAAGCATAAGGATGGTTATTGTATGATATAAAGCGCCCTGTCATTGCCCAGTGGCTACGTTGTACTGTAGAGCCCCCTGCTTGCCCAGTGGTTATCTTGTTATGTAGAGCCCCCTGCTTTCCCAGTGGTTATGTTGTACTGCAGAGCCCCCTGCTTGCCCAGTGGTTAGAGGTGCGTCAGGTAACTGGTGAAGCGCAGTTGCTTTAGGTCAGGAGGTGTGTCAGGTACCTGGTGAAGAGCAAGAGCTTTAGGTCAGAAAGTGCATCAGGTACCTGGTGAAGAGTGGTTGCTTTAGGTCAGGAGATGCATCAGGTACCTGGTGAAGAGCGGTTGGTTTAGGTCAGAAAGTGCATCAGGTACCTGGTGAAGAGCGGTTGCTTTAGGTCAGGAGATGCATCAGGTACCTGGTGAAGAGCGGTTGGTTTAGGTCAGAAGGTGCGTCAGGTACCTGGTGAAGAGCAAGAGCTTTAGGTCAGAAAGTGCATCAGGTACCTGGTGAAGAGTGGTTGCTTTAGGTCAGGAGGTGCGTCAGGTACCTAGTGAAGAGCGAGTGCTTGAGGTCAGGAGGTGCGTCAGGTACCTGGTGAAGAGCAGTTGCTTTAGGTCAGAAGGTGCATCAGGTACCTGGTGAAGAGCAAGTGCTTTAGGTCAGGAGGTGCGTCAGGTACCTGGTGAAGAGCAGTTACTTTAGGTCAGGAGGTGTGTCAGGTACCTGGTGAAGAGCAGTTGCTTTAGGTCAGAAAGTGCATCAGGTACCTGGTGAAGAGCAAGTGCTTTAGGTCAGGAGGTGCGTCAGGTACCTGGTGAAGAGCAGTTGCTTTAGGTCAGGAGGTGTGTCAGGTACCTGGTGAAGAGCAGTTGCTTTAGGTCAGGAGGTGTGTCAGGTACCTCGTGAAGAGCAGTTGTTTTAGGTCAGAAGGTGCATCAGGTACCTGGTGAAGAGCAAGTGCTTTAGGTCAGGAGGTGCGTCAGGTACCTGGTGAAGAGCAGTTGCTTTAGGTCAGGAGGTGTGTCAGGTACCTCGTGAAGAGCGAATGCTTTAGGTCAGGAGGTGCGTCAGGTACCTGGTGAAGAGTGGGTACTTTAGGTCAGGAGGTGTCTGGTACCTTATGAGTGGTTGCTTACAACAACTGTTCTGGTTTTCTTCCAGCCATAAACCTACTCTCAAAAAAATGCTAAATTCTTGAGTAAAGCGGGTAAGACCAAATGAGTAAATTAATTTATGCTGATGAAATATTCTTTTGGATTAAAGTAAGAATCACAAGTTCACATGATGATAATTCCATCAGTTTTTTACACCAAGAACCCATGGCCTTTGGTGACAACGAGGGCGTGCTGGAGAATGGGTGAAGTCCAGTATTTTTGATGGAGAGGGACACCAATTACCTAAACTACAATTGACATTACTCTAAGCCCTGTCTCTGAAGCTGCCATGTTTGAGATTGCGTTCTTGAGTTCTTGGTGTCGAGAAAAAGCTAAAGGAGTTCTACATATGGATATGTAGATCTTGTGTAATTCTGTGTCACTGATGAAAGGAAATTTTGGTTGTGAGAATGACAGATGGCTGAATATAGGTGACAAGTTTCACAGATGGCTGAATATAGGTGACAAGTTAATAGAAACAGACCATAGTTTTATCAGTGTATCTTGTTAAGTTCAAATTCATTGTAAATGTATCTACCTGTGTTTTGTATTTGTTGTGTAATGATGATAAACCCTTTTCTCTTGTTCAGTATACAGTGTTGTGGCCAAGAAAATAGTGCAGAAGCGCACCATGTTTGGTCCTTTGGAGGCACCTGTCTGTGAAGAAGAGCCGTCGTCAGAGCAACAGCACAAGCAAATCAGACTTAAGGTAGAGTTCAGGGCAACAGCACAAGCAAATCAGACTCAAGGTAGAGTTCGGGACAGGAAGCACAAGCAAATCAGACTCAAGGTAGAGTTCAGGGCAGCAGCACAAGCAAATCAGACACAAGGTAGAGTTCACGGCAGGAGCACAAGCAAATCAGACTCAAGGTAGAGTTCAGGGCAGCAGCACAAGCAAATCAGACTCAAGGTAGAGTTCAGGGCGGCAGCACAAGCAAATCAGACTTAAGGTAGAGTTCAGGGCAACAGCACAAGCAAATCAGACTCAAGGTAGAGTTCGGGACAGGAAGCACAAGCAAATCAGACTCAAGGTAGAGTTCAGGGCGGCAGCACAAGCAAATCAGACTCAAGGTAGAGTTCAGGGCAGCAGCACAAGCAAATCAGACTCAAGGTAGAGTTCAGGGCGGCAGCACAAGCAAATCAGACTTAAGGTAGAGTTCAGGGCAACAGCACAAGCAAATCAGACTCAAGGTAGAGTTCGGGACAGGAAGCACAAGCAAATCAGACTCAAGGTAGAGTTCAGGGCGGCAGCACAAGCAAATCAGACTCAAGGTAGAGTTCAGGGCGGCAGCACAAGCAAATCAGACTCAAGGTAGAGTTCGGGACAGGAAGCACAAGCAAATCAGACTCAAGGTAGAGTTCAGGGCAGCAGCACAAGCAAATCAGACTCAAGGTAGAGTTCAGGGCAGCAGCACAAGCAAATCAGACTCAAGGTAGAGTTCAGGGCAGCAGCACAAGCAAATCAGACTCAAGGTAGAGTTCAGGGCGGCAGCACAAGCAAATCAGACTCAAGGTAGAGTTCAGGGCAACAGCACAAGCAAATCAGGCTCAAGGTAGAGTTCGGGACAGGAAGCACAAGCAAATCAGACTCAAGGTAGAGTTCAGGGCAGCAGCACAAGCAAATCAGACTCAAGGTAGAGTTCAGGGCGGCAGCACAAGCAAATCAGACTTAAGGTAGAGTTCAGGGCAACAGCACAAGCAAATCAGACTCAAGGTAGAGTTCGGGACAGGAAGCACAAGCAAATCAGACTCAAGGTAGAGTTCAGGGCAGCAGCACAAGCAAATCAGACACAAGGTAGAGTTCACGGCAGGAGCACAAGCAAATCAGACTCAAGGTAGAGTTCAGGGCGGCAGCACAAGCAAATCAGACTCCAGGTAGAGTTCAGGGCGGCAGCACAAGCAAATCAGGCTGAAGACCTGGCAAGGTGGGGAGTTTTCTTCCGACATCTGGTCAGTTCTTTCCAGCTTAAACCTGACCACTGACTTAAATCAAATATTGTTGAGTATGGCATGAAGTGACGACCATGTGTGAATGGTACATAATACTTCTCTCTGTGTCAAATGCTCACCTGTAGTTCTGTCTGTGTGTTTTGAAGATCTTTGATGGGAGTGGCAGCTGGACTTGGCTGGACCAGAGCAACGAGTACGACTGTAACTGGATGATATTTGTACAGACAGCTCGCTATGCAGAAGAGGTTAACATGGTGGCCTACCAGTACAAAGACAGAATATACTTTACCACCACCAAAGTAAGAATAAAATGTTCCACATGTCTTCTCTGTATTTTGATACACCGTATTGAGACTGGCTAACCATCAGTTGTCTGGTCTGCAAGCCACAGACTTGTCTTACAGCTCAGTTCAGGCTTATGTCAGGAGATGGTTGTGATGAGGTAGGGTTTTCCTCACATTCCTTGAATCTGACTGTAATTGAGGAAAAATATCAATCAAATAAATGCAGTGTATCCTCGCTATATCACCCTGCTTTGGGGACAGGTTCCTCAGTGTGTTATAGGCTACCTCGTGCTATCATGAAATGGCCTTGGGATCCAGTATAAGGGCTACAGCCAGCCTTACGTGTACCTGTAAGTCATGATTTTGACATAGATCAAAGCTTTATCGATGCAAAATGGGTTTTGTCAAATGCTTTCTTATTGTTACATGTGGTTTTAATACTAAACTGTATAAACACGTGAGATTTTTTGTTACCTAAGGATTCAACTAGTACATGTATTCTACGGTACACAAGTTACATTACGGACCAGAGGGATCTCAGTACCATTCTGCAAATCATGTCTCGCAAAGCTAGACTCATATCACAAGATCTCAGGCATGAGCTGATGTGCAGATCTAGGTGAATGTTAACCATTTCCACAAGCTAAATTCAAGTAACGTAGTTTCATCCCCTTTAATTTTAAATTTTTAAAAATAAAATTAGCTACAGTGCGTTTGGTATCGAGTTTGCCCATATTTGCTTGTATCAGAAGTACCTCCTGGAACTTAGATGCCTTAAATTCTAAATGGTGGACTGCGGACAACTGTCAACCCGATCATGTGACTATGTTATAGGTACTGAATAAGAAAAAAAAATAATGTTCACCATTTTATTGTATATCATGCCCTACCAGTGTATTAAATGAAGGAAAGGGGAAAAAATTAGGAAGCCTTGAGTTCATCTCAACTCGCATATGAGCATGCAGGTAAGCCAAATCTCACTGACATAGCATTATAGCCATTCAATAATCTGAATAAAGTTATCAGTATTTATTGAAAGGGGAGCCTCCGTGGCTCATTTGGTTAGTGCGCAAGTGCAGCGTAATGACACAGGAGCCTCTCACCAATGCGGTCGCTGTGAGTCCATAGAAAAATCCATTTCTTTTTGCTTACGCTGGCATTATGTTTAAAAGCCAAAGCCTTAAGCCTAAAATATCAAATAACACATTGGTCACACACCAAGAGTAGGAAATGAAGGAAATGATGTTGCGTTATTCATATATATTTCTGGATGAAAAATCGTTTGCAGTTTTAGCTGTTCTCACATGAAAGTACACCACCGATTTTTGGGGGACAAGATTTCGGTCAAGTTATATCTGGTTAGGCGCTATATCGAGGCATCTTATAGCGAGGCTACATTGTATATCAATAATTTCCAATCAACAGATTATCCTAAATAAGCTTCTTTTAAGTTGTCGATTATTTCTTTAATGTCTGGAGATTACCTTTGTAGTGAAAGAGAAAGAATAGAACTGTTTCAAAACATCAGGTTGCTGTTTGCTGTGAATTGATGTGATATTCTGACGGTACATGCATGTCCAGTTGACCTCTATTCTGACGGTACATGTATGTCCAGTTGACCTCTATTCTGACAGGGTAGATGCATGTCCAGTTGACCTCTATTGTGACAGGGTACATGTATGTCCAGTTGACCTCTATTCAGAGGGTACATGCATGTCCAGTTGACCTCTATTCTGAGGGTACATGTATGTCCAGTTGACCTCTATTGTGACAGGGTAAATGTATGTCCAGTTGACCTCTATTGTGACAGGGTACATGTATGTCCAGTTGACCTCTATTCTGACAGGGTACATGTATGTCCAGTTGACCTCTATTCTGACAGCGTACATGTATGTCCAGGTGGTATCTGTTCTGACAGGGTACATGTATGTCCAGTTGACCTCTATTCTGAGGGTACATGTATGTGCAGTTGACCTCTATTCTGACAGGGTACATGTATGCCCAGTTGACCTCTATTCTGACAGTACATGTATGTCCAGTTGACCTCTATTCTGACAGGGTACATGTATGTCCAGTTGACCTCTATTCTGACAGGGTACATGTATGTCCAGGTGGTATCTGTTCTGACAGGGTACATGTATGTCCAGTTGACCTCTATTCTGACAGGGTACATGTATGTCCAGTTGACCTCTATTCTGACAGGGTACATGTATGTCCAGTTGACCTCTATTCTGACGGTACATGTATGTCCAGTTGACCTCTATTCTGACAGGGTAGATGCATGTCCAGTTGACCTCTATTCTGACAGGGTACATGTATGTCCAGTTGACCTCTATTCTGACGGTACATGTATGTCCAGTTGACCTCTATTCTGACAGGGTAGATGCATGTCCAGTTGACCTCTATTCTGACAGGGTACATGTATGTCCAGTTGACCTCTATTGTGACAGGGTACATGTATGTCCAGTTGACCTCTATTCTGACAGGGTACATGTATGTCCAGGTGGTATCTGTTCTGACAGGGTACATGTACGTCCAGTTGAGATCTATTCTGACAGGGTACATGTATGTCCAGTTGACCTCTATTGTGACAGGGTACGTGTATGTCCAGTTGACCTCTATTCTGACAGGGTACATGTATGTCCAGTTGACCTCTATTGTGACAGGGTACATGTATGTCCAGTTGACCTCTATTCTGACAGGGTACATGCATGTCCAGTTGACCTCTATTGTGACAGGGTACATGTATGTCCAGTTGACCTCTATTCTGACAGGGTACATGTATGTCCAGGTGGTATCTGTTCTGACAGGGTACATGTACGTCCAGTTGAGATCTATTCTGACAGGGTACATGTATGTCCAGTTGACCTCTATTCTGAGGGTACATGCATGTCCAGTTGACCTCTATTCTGACAGGGTACATGTATGTCCAGTTGACCTCTATTGTGACAGGGTACATGTATGTCCAGTTGACCTCTATTCTGACAGGGTAGATGTATGTCCAGTTGACCTCTATTGTGACAGGGTACATGTATGTCCAGTTGACCTCTATTCTGACGGTACATGTATGTCCAGTTGACCTCTATTGTGACAGGGTACATGTATGTCCAGTTGACCTCTATTCTGACGGTACATGTATGTCCAGTTGACCTCTATTCTGACAGGGTAGATGCATGTCCAGTTGATCTCTATTGTGACAGGGTAAATGTATGTCCAGTTGATCTCTATTGTGACAGGGTAAATGTATGTCCAGTTGACCTCTATTGTGACAGGGTACGTGTATGTCCAGTTGACCTCTATTCTGACAGGGTACATGTATGTCCAGGTGGTATCTGTTCTGACAGGGTACATGTATGTCCAGTTGACCTCTATTCTGACAGGGTACATGTATGTCCAGTTGACCTCTATTCTGACAGGGTAGATGCATGTCCAGTTGACCTCTATTCTGACAGGTTACATGTATGTCCAGTTGACCTCTATTCTGACGGTACATGTATGTCCAGTTGACCTCTATTCTGACAGGGTACATGTGTGTCCAGTTGGCATCTATTCTGACAGGGTACATGTATGTCCAGTTGACCTCTATTCTGACAGGGTACATGTATGTCCAGGTGGTATCTGTTCTGACAGGGTACATGTATGTCCAGTTGACCTCTATTCTGACGGTACATGTATGTCCAGTTGACCTCTATTGTGACAGGGTACATGTATGTCCAGTTGGTATCTGTTCTGACAGGGTACATGTATGTCCAGGTGGTATCTGTTCTGACAGGGTACATGTGTGTCCAGTTGGCATCTATTCTGACAGGGTACATGTATGTCCAGTTGACCTCTATTCTGACGGTACATGCATGTCCAGTTGACCTCTATTGTGACAGGGTACATGTATGTCCAGTTGACCTCTATTGTGACAGGGTACATGTATGTCCAGTTGGTATCTGTTCTGACAGGGTACATGTATGTCCAGTTGACCTCTATTCTGACAGGGTACATGTATGTCCAGGTGGTATCTGTTCTGACAGGGTACATGTACGTTCAGTTGAGATCTATTCTGACAGGGTACATGTATGTCCAGTTGACCTCTATTCTGAGGGTACATGCATGTCCAGTTGACCTCTATTCTGACAGGGTACATGTATGTCCAGTTGACCTCTATTGTGACAGGGTACATGTATGTCCAGTTGACCTTTATTCTGACAGGGTACATGTATGTCCAGGTGGTATCTGTTCTGACAGGGTACATGTATGTCCAGTTGACCTCTATTCTGAGGGTACATGTATGTCCAGTTGACCTCTATTGTGACAGGGTACGTGTATGTCCAGTTGACCTCTATTCTGACAGGGTACATGTATGTCCAGGTGGCATCTGTTTTGACAGGGTACATGTATGTCCAGTTGACCTCTATTCTGAGGGTACATGTATGTCCAGTTGACCTCTATTCTGACAGGGTACATGTATGTCCAGTTGACCTCTATTCTGACAGGGTAGATGCATGTCCAGTTGACCTCTATTCTGACAGGGTACATGTATGTCCAGTTGACCTCTATTCTGACAGGGTACATGTATGTCCAGGTGGTATCTGTTCTGACAGGGTACATGTATGTCCAGTTGACCTCTATTCTGAGGGTACATGTATGTCCAGTTGACCTCTATTCTGACAGGGTACATGTATGTCCAGTTGACCTCTATTCTGACGGTACATGTATGTCCAGTTGACCTCTATTGTGACAGGGTACATGTGTGTCCAGTTGGTATCTGTTCTGACAGGGTACATGTATGTCCAGTTGACCTCTATTCTGACAGGGTACATGTATGTCCAGGTGGTATCTGTTCTGACAGGGTACATGTACGTCCAGTTGAGATCTATTCTGACAGGGTACATGTATGTCCAGTTGACCTCTATTCTGAGGGTACATGCATGTCCAGTTGACCTCTATTGTGACAGGGTACATGTATGTCCAGTTGACCTCTATTGTGACAGGGTACATGTATGTCCAGTTGACCTCTATTCTGACAGGGTAGATGTATGTCCAGTTGACCTCTATTCTGACAGGGTACATGTACGTCCAGTTGAGATCTATTCTGACAGCGTACATGTATGTCCAGTTGGCATCTGTTCTGACAGGGTACATGTATGTCCAGTTGACCTCTATTCTGAGGGTACATGCATGTCCAGTTGACCTCTATTGTGACAGGATACATGTATGTCCAGTTGACCTCTATTCTGAGGGTACATGCATGTCCAGTTGACCTCTATTCTGACAGGGTACATGTATGTCCAGTTGACCTCTATTGTGACAGGGTACATGCATGTCCAGTTGACCTCTATTCTGACAGGGTACATGTATGTCCAGTTGACCTCTATTCTGACGGTACATGCATGTCCAGTTGACCTTTATTCTGACAGGGTACATGTATGTCCAGTTGACCTCTATTGTGACAGGGTACATGCATGTCCAGTTGACCTCTATTCTGACAGGGTACATGTATGTCCAGTTGACCTCTATTCTGAGGGTACATGCATGTCCAGTTGACCTCTATTCTGACAGGGTACATGTATGTCCAGTTGACCTCTATTCTGACAGGGTACATGCATGTCCAGTTGACCTCTATTCTGACAGGGTACATGTATGTCCAGTTGACCTCTATTCTGACAGGGTACATGCATGTCCAGTTGGCATCTGTTTTGACAGGGTACATGCATGTCCAGTTGACCTCTATTCTGACAGGGTACATGTATGTCCAGTTGACCTCTATTGTGACAGGGTACATGCATGTCCAGTTGACCTCTGTTCTGACAGGGTACATGTATGTCCAGTTGACCTCTATTCTGACGGTACATGCATGTCCAGTTGACCTTTATTCTGACAGGGTACATGTATGTCCAGTTGACATCTGTTGTCTGTATTGTCAGTTTTGACAGGGCACTTGTATGTCCAGTTGACATCTGTTGTCTGTATTGTCAGTTTTGACAGGGTACATGTATGTCCAGTTGAAATCTGTTGCCTGTATTGCCAGATCAGACAGGGTACATGTAAGTCCAGTTGATATCTGTTTTCTGTATTGTCAGTTTTGACAGGGTATGTCCAGTTGGCATCTGTTGTCTGTATTGCCAGTTCTGACAGGGTATGTCCAGTTGATATCTGTTTTCTGTATTGTCAGTTTTGACAGGGTATGTCCAGTTGACATCTGTTGTCGGTATTGCCAGTTCTCACAGGGTGTGTCTGCTTGACAGCTGTTGTCTGTATTGTCACTTTTGACAGGCATGTCCAGTTGGCATCTGTTGCCTGTATTGTCACTTTTGACAGGGTAAGTCCAGTTGGCATCTGTTGCCTGTATAGTCAGTTGACAGGGTAAATCCAGTTGGCATCTGTTGCCTGTATAGTCAGTTTTGACAGAGTAAGTCCAGTTGGCATCTGTTGTCTGTGTTGTCAGTTTTGACAGGCATGTCCAGCTGACATATGTTGTCTGTAATGTCAGTTCTGACAGGGTAAGTCCAGTTGGCATCTGTTGTCTATATTGTCACTTTTGACAGGGTTTGTCCAGGTGGTATCAGTTGTTAGTATTGCCAGTTCTGACAGGGTATGTCGAGTTGGCATCTGTTGCCTGTATAGTCAGTTTTGACAGGGTAAGTCCAGTTGGCATCTGCTGTCTTTATTGCCAGCTCTGACAGGGTGTGTCCAGGTGGCATATATTGTCTCTGTTGTCAGATCTGTATGTTTTAGGTGATTCCCCCAAACCAAGAGTTAAAGGTGTGGTATGCTGGAGATTATGGGAGCTGGATGGAAGCCCCTGTCTTACCCAGACTGCAGGGGGACTCAGAAGGTGAGTGGCCATACTTTACCATTTCTTTACTTCATCGATTTTACTCAAGACTGTACGTGGTGGTTTCCTTTGATTTCCTCTTAGAGCTCTGTGGATTTCTCTGAGAGCTCAGTCATCTACTCTGAGAGTTCTGTGGTTTCCTCTGAGAGCTGTGTGGTTTTCTCTGAGAGCTGTGTGGTTTAAAAACCTCTGAGAGCTGTGTGGTTTCCTCTGAGAGCTCAGTCATCTACTCTGAGAGTTCTGTGGTTTCCTCTGAGAGCTTTCTGGTTTCCTCTGAGAGGTCAGTGGTGTCCCCAAAATTTTCCTAATCTCTCATGTTTCCCTCAAGCTATCCCATGTTTTCTCCAAGCTTTGCCAGGTTTCCTCCAACCTATCTCAGTTTTCCCTCCAGATTCTCCAGAGTTCCACTCAGCTTTCCATTGCATCCTCCAAGTTTTTCATATTTGCCCGAAGCTCCGCCATGTTTTGTCCAAGTTCTCCAAGGTTTTCCTCAACCTCTCCCAATTTTCCTCCAACCTCTCCCGTGTTTCCCCCAAGCTTTCCCATGTTATCTCTAAGCTCTAGCATATTTCCCAGGTTTCCTCCAAGCCCCCCCCCACCCACCCCCCCCACCCCCCCACCCAGGCTTTTTCAACCCAATGCACCTAAAAGTTTAGCTGTTGTTGTTAATGTTATACCCCGATATTAGGCTGGTGTCTCAAGAAGTACTGCATATACGGAGCTGAGGTTTTGCATGATGGGGATGTCCCATCATTGATTCTGTCTGGTGAATATTCGGCTGGTGTCTCAGCTAGTACTGCATATACTGAGCTGAGCTTTTGCATGATGGGGATGTCCCATCATTGATTCTGTCTGGTGAATTTTAGGCTGGTGTCTCAGCTAGTACTGCATATACTGAGCTGAGCTTTTGCATGATGGGGATGTCCCATCATTGACTGTCTGGTGAATATTAGGCCGGTGTCTCAACAAGTACTGCATATACTGAGCTGAGGCTTTGCATGATGGGGATGTCCCATCATTGATTCTGTCTGGTGAATTTTAGGCTGGTGTCTCAGCTAGTACTGCATATACTGAGCTGAGCTTTTGCATGATGGGGATGTCCTATCATTGATTCTGTCTGGTGAATATTCGGCTGGTGTCTCAGCTAGTACTGCATATACTGAGCTGAGCTTTTGCATGATGGGGATGTCCTATCATTGATTCTGTCTGGTGAATTTTAGGCTGGTGTCTCAGCTAGTACTGCATATACTGAGCTGAGCTTTTGCATGATGGGGATGTCCCATCATAGATTCTGTCTGGTGAATATTACACTGGTGTCTCAACAAGTACTGCATATACTGAGCTGAGGTTTTGCCATGATGGGGATGTCCTATCATTGATACTATCTGCTGAATTACATCTGTAAATTACAAAATTTATGACTTAGTGTATTGTCTGCAATGGAATCAGTGATGAGGTAAATGTTACAAGTGGTATGTGAAAAAAATAGTTCATGTGTTTAGCTCTTGTTTTGGACACATGTAGAGCACAATAACATGAGGGGGATATTCCATGGTCGATTCTGTGTGTACATACTGAGATCAGGGTTGGCACACATGTATGACACAATAACATAAGGGAGATATTCCATCGTCGATTTGGTGTGCCCATACTGAGATCAGGGTTGGCACACATAGAGCACAATAACATAAGGGGGATATCCCAACATTGATTCGGTGTGTACATACTGAGTTCAGGGTTGGCACACATGTAGAGCACAATAACATGAGGGGGATATTCTATTGTCATTTTGGCATGTACATACTGAGATCAGGGTTGGCACACACGTAAGGCACAATAACATGAGGGGGATATTCCATGGTCGATTCGGTGTGTACATACTGAGTTCAGGGTTGGCACACATGTAGGGTACAGGAACATGAGGGGGATATTCCGTGGTCGATTCAGCGTGTACATACTGAGATAAGGGTTGGCACACTTGTAAGGCACAGTAACATGAGGGGAATATTCCATCATTGATTCGGGGTGTATATACTGAGTTCAGGGTTGGCACACATGTAGGGTACAGTAACAGGAGGGGGATATTCCATGGTCGATTCAGGGTGTACATACTGAGATCAGGGTTGGCACACTTGTAAGGCACAATAACATGAGGGGGATATTCCATCATTGATTCGGTCTGTATATACTGAGATCAGGGTTGGCACACATGTAGGGTACAGTAACAGGAGGGGGATATTCCATGGTCGATTCAGGGTGTACATACTGAGATAAGGGTTGGCACACTTGTAAGGCACAATAACATGAGGGGAATATTCCATCATTGATTCGGGGTGTACATACTGAGATCAGGGTTGGCACACGTGTAGAGCACAATAACATGGGAATATTCCGTCATTGATTCGGTGTGTACATACTGAGAATAGGGTTGGCACACATGTAGGGCACAATAACATGAGGGGGATATTCCATCACTGATTCGGTGTGTACATACTGAGATCAGGCTTGGCACACTGGTAAGGCACAATAACATGAGGGGAATATTCCAGCGTTGATTCGGTGTGTACATACTGAGATCAGGGTTGGCACACATGTAGGGCACAATAACATGAGGGGGATATTCCGTCATTGATTCGGTGTGTACATACAGAGATAAGGGTTGGCACACTTGTAAGGCACAATAACATGAGGGGAATATTCCATCATTGATTCGGGGTGTATATACTGAGTTCAGGGTTGGCACACATGTAGGGTACAGTAACAGGAGGGGGATATTCCATGGTCGATTCAGTGTGTACATACTGAGATCAGGGTTGGCACACTTGTAAGGCACAATAACATGAGGGGGATATTCAATCATTGATTCGGTCTGTATATACTGAGATCAGGGTTGGCACACATGTAGGGTACAGTAACAGGAGGGGGATATTCCATGGTCGATTCAGGGTGTACATACTGAGATAAGGGTTGGCACACTTGTAAGGCACAATAACATGAGGGGAATATTCCATCATTGATTCGGGGTGTACATACTGAGATCAGGGTTGGCACACATGTAGAGCACAATAACATGGGAATATTCCATCATTGATTCGGTGTGTACATACTGAGAATGGGGTTGGCACACATGTAGGGCACAATAACATGAGGGGGATATTCCATCACTGATTCGGTGTGTACATACTGAGATCAGGCTTGGCACACTGGTAAGGCACAATAACATGAGGGGAATATTCCAGCGTTGATTCGGTGTGTACATACTGAGATCAGGGTTGGCACACATGCAGAGCACAATAACATGGGGATATTCCATCATTGATTTTGTGTGTATGTACTGAGATCAGGGTTGGCACACATGTAGGGCACAATAACATGAGGGGGATATTCCATCATTGATTCGGTGTGTACATACTGAGATAAGGGTTGGCACATATGTAGAAGACAATAACATGAGGGGGATATTCCATGGTCGATTCAGTGTGTACATACTGAGATCAGGGTTGGCACACATGCAGAGCACAATAACATGGGGATATTCCATCATTTATTCCGTGTGTACATACTGAGATCAGGGTTGGCACACATATAGAGCACAGTAACAGGAGGGGAATATTCCAGCGTTGATTCGGTGTGTACATACTGAGATCAGGGTTGGCACACATATAGAGCACAGTAACACAAGGGGAATATCCCAGCATTGATTTGGTGTGTACATACTGAGATCAGGGTTGGCACACATATAGAGCACAGTAACAGGAGGGGAATATTCCATCATTGATTCGGTGTGTACATACTGAGATCAGGGTTGGCACACATATAGAGCACAGTAACATGAGGGGAATATTACAGCGTTGATTCCGTGTGTACATACTGAGATCAGGGTTGGCGCACATGTAGGGCACAATTACATGAGGGGGATATGTCATCGTAGATGCCCCACATGTATGTGCATATTAATTAACTTCCAAGATGCATGTCATTCACTCTTTTATGTATAGAATCCATGTTAAGGTAAATGATAAGGTATTTTATTTATTTGAAGTTTGAAGTTTTACATTTGTGTGTCTCCTATTGGCAAGCTCTTCAGTAGCCTATGCTGCCCAATCTGAGTTAAACACCATTTTGGTCTGATGAAGAAAAATCCTTCTGTTTGGTCAACCTGTCAATCAGCGCTGATCTGATTTCTGATTGGCAGATGACTGCGAGGAAGAGGAGCCAGTGGAGGCTGCTGTGGAGGAGGAATGGAAATGTACTGTCTGCCAGGCTAACTTCATCGCCTTTGAGGAACTGGAAGAACACCAGTGTGCATCAGCTAAACCCGGCAAAGACAAGTCAAAATCAAAGAGTCGGAGAAAAGGGCGCCCCATGAAGAGGATTCGCGGAAAGCTCGTGACCACAAGATCAAGTGCGAAAAGAAAAGAGCGTCTGTCCGCTGCTGCTGCAGTTGCGGCTGCCAAGAAGAGGAAAGCGTTACCCAAAATTCAGCCTTTGAAAGTCCCTAAACCAGTGTTTGAATGTATTTACTGTTGTAAGGCTATCTGTGGGGAGAATGCATATAAGCTGCACTTATCAGTTCATACTGGCAAAAAGCCCTTTATGTGTGATTTCCCAAACTGTAGCAAAGGCTTTACATCCAAATACAAACTGGACAGACATGTGCTCATTCATACCGGTACCAAGAACTTCAAGTGTGCCTATTGCGAGCGCTCCTTCAACAGGAAAGACCACCTGAAGATTCATCTGGCAGTTCATGACCAGAACAGAAAACCCAATATGTGTGACATTTGTGGCAAGGAATACTCCTCCAACATAACCTTCAGGACTCACATGGCCTTCCACGCCGCGCAGGACGGCGATAAGGTCTGTAAAATATGCAACAAAGATTTCGCTAGCCAAGAGGAGCTTATATTCCACATCCGCGTCCACAGTGGTTCCAGGCTGGCGAAAAAACCCTCAGATAAGCATCATAATTGTCCATACTGTGAGAAACGATTCTTCACCAAGAAGGATGTCAAGAGACACTTGATTGTGCACACTAAGAAAAAGGATTATCTCTGTCAGTTTTGTCCTCAGAGGTTTGGAAGGAAAGACCACCTAACCAGACACATCCGCGCATCTCATGTCACTAAAACCCTGAAAACAGAAGACGGTGGGCAAGTGGTCATCAAGAAGGAAACTGGCAGACCAGGGAAGGGGAAAAAGGTCCCAGAAGTTCTGGCAGAGACGATGGAAGGGCAGGATCCCGCTCCGTCCTCAGAGGATGTCATGGTTACTAATTCTGTGAACTGTCAGGTTCAGACAGTGACACCCTACCAGATCCCCATATCCATACCCTGCCCTTCCCCTCTGCCTCACAGTGTCCTTGACCCTGCCTCTGTGATAGCCTCCAGTCAACAGTTACGACCTCACCTCACCCCTATGGCCGTTTATGCCACGGGCCCCCATGTGATAGCCGCGGAGGCCCCCACATCTGTACCCCACCCTCCCATTCTCCATCCCGCCCCCCCACCGCCTCACAGTCCATCACAACCTCCCCCCCCGATACAGGCTACTTTTGCCAGTATGCCTCCGCCCATGCCACCTCCTGTTAATCAAATTAGACCCCTCCCACCAAGCAATCCAGAGCTCCAACATGGGTTCAACCAACGGCTCAATACTCTGTACAACAACAAGTTTTGTAATCCGCCCCAATCTTTTGAAGCTATGGTTGGCTACATTGAAACACTAAAGTTTCTGGAGAATTTACCCACAGTGGGTCCCCCTCCCCATGGCCACCCCTTGCCCAATCCACCTCCGTCGCCTTTTACAAGTGGGTACCTCGTGCCTCCAGAGGTGCACATACAGAGGCCATCACCCACATTCCCTCAGCAGCAGCATCCCCTCCCTCCACCACCACCTCCACCTCCCCCTGCCTCACAAATTGCCCAGCTAGCACAACAAACACAACACACAGCCATACCTCACACACAGCACACCCAAACAACACAGCACAGCCATCCTTCACAGCCTCCTGGTCAGTCCCCCCAGTCATTCCAGTAGATTCCTCACACATCATGCTGCCATACCTCGCACAACACACTGTCACACCTCACACACAACACACTGTCACACCTCACACCAAGCTCACCTAAATACCTCACACACATCACACTGCCATACCTCACACATCACACTGCCATTCCTCACACACAACGCAGTGCCATACCTCACACACAACACACTGCCATACCTCACACACAACACACTGCCATACCTCACACACAACACACTGCCATACCTCACACACAACACACTGCTATACTTCACACACAGCTCACTGTCATACCTCACACACATCAAACTACTATACCTCAAATACATCACACTGCCATACCTCACACACAACACACTACCATACCTCACACACAACTCACTGCCATACCTCACACACAACACACTACCATACCTCACACACAACTCACTGCCATACCTCACACACAACACACTGCCATACCTCACACACAGCACACTGTCATACCTCACACACTGCTATACCTCACACTTAGCTCACTGAAATACCTTACACACAGCACATTGCCATTCCTCACACACAACACAGTGCCATACCTCACACACAACACACTGCCATTCCTCACACACAACACACTGCCATACCTCACACACAACTCACTGCCATACCTCACACACAACACACTGCCATACCTCACACACAGCACACTGTCATACTTCACACACTGACATACCTCACACTTAGCTCACTGAAATACCTCACACACAACACACTGCCATTCCTCACACACAACGCACTGCCATACCTCACACACAACACACTGCCATACCTCACACACAACACACTGCCATACCTCACACACAACACACTGCCATACTTCACACATATCACAATGCCATACCTCACACACATCAAACTACCATACCTCAAATACATCACACTGCCATACCTCACACACAACACACTACCATACCTCACACACAACTCACAGCCATACCTCACACACAACACACTGCCATACCTCACACACAGCACACTGTCATACCTCACACACTGCCATACCTCACACTTAGCTCACTGAAATACCTTACACACAGCACACTGCCATTCCTCACACACAATGCACTGTCACACCTCACACACAACACATTGCCATACCTCACACACAGCCATACCTCACACACAACTCACTGCCATACCTCACACCCAGCTCACCTAAATACCTCACACACAACACACTACCATACCTCACACACAACACACTACCGTACCTCACACACAACTCATTGCCATACCTCACACACAACACTGTCATACTTCACACATAGCACACTGCCATACCTCACACTTAGCTCACTGAAATACCTCACACACAGCACACTGTCACCCCTCACACAGGTCATACCCCCACATAGCACCCTGCCATACCTCCCTCACTGCACACTGCTATACAAGCACCTCACACAGCACACTACCATACCTCACACACAACACACTGTCACCCCTCACACATCAGCCATACCTCCCTCACCGCACACTGCTATACAAGCACCTCACACAGCACACTGCCACCCCTCACACAACAGCCATACCTCCCTCACCGCACACTGCTATACCTCACACTCAACACACTGTCACCCCTCACACAACAGTCATACCCCCACATAGCACCCTGCCATACCTCCCTCACTGCACACTGCTATACAAGCACCTCACACAGCACACTGCCATACCTCACACACAGCACACTATCATGTCTTCTATACCTCACAAACAAGAGACTCGCAGGCCACTCGACTGGTACAAACGCTAACCTTGATCTACCCACTCAGTAGCTCATGTTGTCCTGCTCACAGCGGTGTCCTGCTCACAACGGTGTCCTTCTCACAACGGTGTCCTGCTCACAACGGTGTCCTTCTCACAATGGTGTCTCACAAACTAATTGTTACTTGTTGAGGAGTTTATACAAAATCTTTTTGTTATGTATATATAAAATTTTAGTGAATTTCAATGGTGTACCATATTATTTTAAGCCGTGGCATTGTCTTATCAAGGTCTAAATAATTTTTTTTTTCACTTTTTATTTCCCCATGAACTATGTATTTATACTTCAGAATGTGTGTATAGTGCTTGATAACAGTGGTGTATTTTGATTCATGCGAATAGTTAATGCAGATAACTGTGAAAATGAAATGAGTCCTGTTGTTTTCATGGTTTAAAACACTGCTGGAATATTCCAAGCACATAAACTTGCTGGGTGAGGGATTTTGTATTGTGCTCTCTAAGCATTGTAAAGAATTTCATAAGGATATCGGTTTGCTTTATAAGCCAGTTGTTTGTTAGTGTTAGCAACATTCCTTGTTTCTGATGAGATGATGAATCAGGGACTGAGTTGAGACATGGGTAACAATTGCTGATAGCTAGTGTATGATGTTTACCCTAAATAACCCCCATGATGGTTAACATTGGGATGCTCATAGTTTAAAATTCAAACCACAAGTGTCCCCATGTGATTGGTGGTTACAGATACTTGTATAAAACAATGTTATGAATTTATTGTATTGACTGAATGTCAAATCTGTATAAACTTAGACCAAACCTATCTAACTTTCTGTTTTTCAGGCAGGTTGAATCCGTTTTAAGTGTTAGAGGAGGGAATAAAAACAAAACTGACAAATCATCTAATTTGTGGGAAGTGTTGGACTGTTGCAGTTATTGTTCCTGTTGCAAATATATTTATTTGATCGCAAAGCCTTGAAAACAGGAAAACCATAAAAAAAAAGCATTAAAATGAGACAAGTGAAAAGTGGATTTTGAATTTTATTTCATTTTTATATATTTTAGTGTCGCCTCGCCTCATAAAACACCAAATGATCACCTACTGATAGGTCCGAGTTATGAATTCATTGTATTGACTGAATGTCAAATCTGTATTTGTTTTAAAGCAATTTGAGAAACATTGAATTGTTGATTGCTAAAGAGTAATTTTTATAAACTGTCATACATATACATGTATACACATGTTGGAAAAAATGCTTTACTTTTCATTATAAAAGTATGTAGAAATGATTGTTGAGTTTCACTTAATTGAATCAGATTTAGTAATGCAGCCTTAATGACAAATAGTGCTTGGTGACGGTTGTATTGGCACGGCGTGATGCAGCCTTGATGACAATAAGTGCTTGGTGACGGTTGTATTGGCACGGCATGATGCAGCCTTGATGACAGTAAGTGCTTGGTGACTGTTGTATTGGCACGGCGTGATGAAGTCTTGATGACAATAAGTTCTTGGTGACGGTTGTATTGGCACGGCATGATGCATCCTTGATGACAATAAGTGCTTGGTGACGGTTGTATTGGCACGGCGTGATGCATCCTTGATGACAATAAGTGCTTGGTGACTTGTATTGGCACGGCGTGATGCAGTCTTGATGACAATAAGCGCTTGGTGATGGTTGTATTGGCACGGCATGATGCAGCCTTGATGACAATAAGTGCTTGGTGACGGTTGTATTGGCACGGCATGATGCAGCCTTGATGACAATAAGTGCTTGGTGACGGTTGTATTGACACGGCGTGATGCAGCCTTGATGACAATAAGTGCTTGGTGACTGTTGTATTGGCACGGCGTGATGCAGCCTTGATGACAATAAGTGCTTGGTGACTGTTGTATTGGCACGGCGTGATGCAGCCTTGATGACAATAAGTGCTTGGTGACTTGTATTGGCACGGCGTGATGCAGTCTTGATGACAATAAGTGCTTGGTGACTGTTGTATTGGCACGGCGTGATGCAGCCTTGATGACAATAAGTGCTTGGTGACTGTTGTATTGACACGGCGTGATGCAGCCTTGATGACAATAAGTGCTTGGTGACTTGTATTGGCACGGCGTGATGAAGTCTTGATGACAATAAGTGCTTGGTGACGGTTGTATTGGCACGGCATGATGCATCCTTGATGACAATAAGCGCTTGGTGACTTGTATTGACACGGCGTGATGCATCCTTGATGACAATAAGTGCTTGGTGACGGTTGTATTGGCACGGCGTGATGCAGCCTTGATGACAATAAGTGCTTGGTGACGGTTGTATTGACACGGCGTGATGCATCCTTGATGACAATAAGCGCTTGGTGACTTGTATTGACACGGCGTGATGCATCCTTGATGACAATAAGTGCTTGGTGACTTGTATTGGCACGGCATGATGCATCTTTGATGACAATAAGCGCTTGGTGACTTGTATTGGCACGGCGTGATGCAGCCTTGATGACAATAAGTTCTTGGTGATGGTTGTATTGACATGGTGTGATGCATCCTTGATGACAATAAGTGCTTGGTAACTGTTGTATTGGCACGGCGTGATGCAGCCTTGATGACAATAAGTGCTTGGTGACTGTTGTATTGACACGGCGTGATGCATCCTTGATGATAATAAGCGCTTGGTGACTTGTATTGACACGGCGTGATGCATCCTTGATGACAATAAGTGCTTGGTGACTTGTATTGGCACGGCATGATGCATCCTTGATGACAATAAGCGCTTGGTGACTTGTATTGGCACGGCGTGATGCAGCCTTGATGACAATAAGTTCTTGGTGATGGTTGTATTGACATGGTGTGATGCATCCTTGATGACAATAAGCGCTTGGTGACTTGTATTGACACGGCGTGATGCATCCTTGATGACAATAAGTGCTTGGTGACTTGTATTGACACGGCGTGATGCAGCCTTGATGACAATAAGTGCTTGGTGACTTGTATTGACACGGCGTGATGCATCCTTGATGACAATAAGTGCTTGGTGACTGTTGTATTGGCACGGCGTGATGCAGCCTTGATGACAATAAGTTCTTGGTGACTTGTATTGACACGGCGTGATGCATCCTTGATGACAATAAGTGCTTGGTGACTGTTGTATTGGCACGGTGTGATGCAGCCTTGATGACAATAAGTTCTTGGTGATGGTTGTATTGGCACGGCTTGATGCATCCTTGATGACAATAAGTGCTTGGTGACTGTTGTATTGGCACGGCATGATGCAGCCTTGATGACAATAAGTGCTTGGTGACGGTTGTATTGACACGGCGTGATGCAGCCTTGATGACAATAAGCGCTTGGTGACTTGTATTGGCACGGCATGATGCATCTTTGATGACAATAAGCGCTTGGTGACTTGTATTGGCACGGCGTGATGCAGCCTTGATGACAATAAGTTCTTGGTGATGGTTGTATTGACATGGTGTGATGCATCCTTGATGACAATAAGTGCTTGGTAACTGTTGTATTGGCACGGCGTGATGCAGCCTTGATGACAATAAGTGCTTGGTGACTGTTGTATTGACACGGCGTGATGCATCCTTGATGATAATAAGCGCTTGGTGACTTGTATTGACACGGCGTGATGCATCCTTGATGACAATAAGTGCTTGGTGACTTGTATTGGCACGGCATGATGCATCCTTGATGACAATAAGCGCTTGGTGACTTGTATTGGCACGGCGTGATGCAGCCTTGATGACAATAAGTTCTTGGTGATGGTTGTATTGACATGGTGTGATGCATCCTTGATGACAATAAGCGCTTGGTGACTTGTATTGACACGGCGTGATGCATCCTTGATGACAATAAGTGCTTGGTTACTTGTATTGACACGGCGTGATGCAGCCTTGATGACAATAAGTGCTTGGTGACTTGTATTGGCACGGCGTGATGCATCCTTGATGACAATAAGTGCTTGGTGACTGTTGTATTGGCACGGCGTGATGCAGCCTTGATGACAATAAGTTCTTGGTGACTTGTATTGACACGGCGTGATGCATCCTTGATGACAATAAGTGCTTGGTGACTGTTGTATTGGCACGGTGTGATGCAGCCTTGATGACAATAAGTTCTTGGTGATGGTTGTATTGGCACGGCTTGATGCATCCTTGATGACAATAAGTGCTTGGTGATGGTTGTATTGACACGGCGTGATGCAGCCTTGATGACAATAAGTGCTTGGTGACTTGTATTGACACGGCGTGATGCATCCTTGATGACAATAAGTGCTTGGTGACTGTTGTATTGGCACGGCGTGATGCAGCCTTGATGACAATAAGTTCTTGGTGACTTGTATTGACACGGCGTGATGCATCCTTGATGACAATAAGTGCTTGGTGACTGTTGTATTGGCACGGTGTGATGCAGCCTTGATGACAATAAGTTCTTGGTGATGGTTGTATTGGCACGGCTTGATGCATCCTTGATGACAATAAGTGCTTGGTGACTGTTGTATTGGCACGGCATGATGCAGCCTTGATGACAATAAGTGCTTGGTGACGGTTGTATTGACACGGCGTGATGCAGCCTTGATGACAATAAGTTCTTGGTGATGGTTGTATTGGCACGGCGTGATGCAGCCTTGATGACAATAAGTGCTTGGTGACTGTTGTATTGACACGGCATGATGCATCCTTGATGACAATAAGTGCTTGGTGACTGTTGTATTGGCACGGCGTGATGCAGCCTTGATGACAATAAGTTCTTGGTGATGGTTGTATTGGCACGGCGTGATGCATCCTTGATGACAATAAGTGCTTGGTGACTGTTGTATTGGCACGGCATGATGCAGCCTTGATGACAATAAGTGCTTGGTGACTGTTGTATTGACACGGCGTGATGCAGCCTTGATGACAGTAAGTGCTTGGTGACGGTTGTATTGGCACGGCGTGATGCAGCCTTGATGACAATAAGTGCTTGGTGACTGTTGTATTGACACGGCGTGATGCATCCTTGATGACAATAAGTGCTTGGTGACTTGTATTGGCACGGCATGATGCAGCCTTGATGACAATAAGTGCTTGGTGACGGTTGTATTGACACGGCGTGATGCAGCCTTGATGACAATAAGTGCTTGGTGGTGGTTGTATTGGCACGGCGTGATGCAGTCTTGATGACAATAAGTGCTTGGTGACTGTTGTATTGGCACGGCATGATGCAGCCTTGATGACAATAAGTGCTTGGTGATGGTTGTATTGGCACGGCGTGATGCAGCCTTGATGACAATAAGTGCTTGGTGATGGTTGTATTGGCACGGCGTGATGCAGTCTTGATGACAATAAGTGCTTGGTGACGGTTGTATTGACACGGCGTGATGCAGCCTTGATGACAATAAGTGCTTGGTGACTGTTGTATTGACACGGTGTGATGCAGCCTTGATGACAATAAGTTCTTGGTGACGGTTGTATTGGCATGGCGTGATGCAGCCTTGATGACAATAAGTGCTTGGTGACGGTTGTATTGGCACGGTGTGATGCATCCTTGATGACAGTAAGTGCTTGGTGACGACTGTATTGGCACGGCGTGATGCAGCCTTGATGACAATAAGTGCTTGGTGACATGTACATGTAGACCTATATCTGTGCATTACACATGGAAGATTTAGTCAGTAACTTGCCAGAAATGAGGGAGTTCAGTGGAAATGAAACGCGGGCCCTTAATAGCTTAGTTCAATGCTCCAGATCCAAGACCTGTTCATGAAACACTGTAACTTCACCCCACACAATTCAGCTCTGCAGGCCTGTAATACATGTACCAACCATTTTGTGATAACTCATGATCATCACTGATAAAGTTGACAAAACTTTCAAATTCAGTTTAATATAGCCTTTACTGTAAGACATTTCAGCCATGTGTATATTTTATTTATGACCTGTTGGTGACTTACTCAAATAACCAATATCTGCACAATCAGTGTTCAACTGAATTTAATCATTACACTGTTTTGTCAGTTAAAATGTCACCTCAGATACATCAGTTATCTCGGATACATCAATTATCATCCCAGATACATCAGTTATCATCTCGGATACATCAGTTATCATCTTGGATACATCAGTTATCATCCCAGATACCTCAGTTTTCATCTTGGATACATCAGTTATCATCTTGGATACATCAATTATCATCTCAGATACATTATTTATCTCGGATACATCAATTATCATCCCAGATACATCAGTTATCATCTTGGATACATCAGTTATCATCTTGGATACATCAGTTATCATCTTGGATACATCAATTATCATCTCCGATACATTAGTTATCTTGGATACATCAATTATCATCCCAGTTACATCAGTTATTTCGGATACATCAGTTATATCGGATACATCAAGTATCATCCCAGATACATCAGTTATCATCTTGGATACATCAGTTATTATCTCAGATACATCAATTACCATCCCAGATACATCAGTTATCATCTCGGATACATCAGTTATCATCCCAGATACATAAGTTATCATCTTTGATACATCAATTATCGTCTCGGATCCAGTGTAACATTGTGGCTGTATCCCTACTCCCTATAGTACATGTATGTGAAAAAGCCAGAGACATTTTGAGCTAGAATATTTGGGTTCTTTATAACATATCATTTAAATATTACCATGATCGGATTAAAAATGAATACAACTGGACACTGATACTTTTCAAATCAACCACCATATATATTTAAATACCACAGGTTGCATATGAAATTGAAAAAAGCAAACTATTAATAATTCTGTCCAATGAAATCAAATCTCAGCAGTGCTGTATGATGACAACAGAAGACTTCTCCATCAGCTACATGCAATCATGACGTCCCCACTACCATGGCTACCAACCAACCAACACTTGTATTTCTGAAAGCCTGTTACTCCCATAACAGATTTAATACAACCATTCTGATCACATTGGCTTTCGTTACATTTTTTTCATAAACGCCCGTGTGAATGGGACAATGTGGAGGTTGAACTCACAAATAACAGTTCATTAAAAGGGCCTACATGATAATATTTATTTATCGGGGATGGGTCTGGAGGAAACAACCACACCTAATATACCTCCTGACTTAAAGCTACAGTCGGACAAATGAGAGTTTGTGGTCAGTTACAATTGACCCTATCAAGCACACGTACCGCTATATGGCAGAAACATTATGGCTTAATACCACTTTGCCTATATTATAGACAGATACATGTACCAGTAGCAGTGAGCAGACATACACTACCACATGTGACGCCATAAAACACGTCCTGATATGTTTGAAGGTGAGGTTCATCCTAAAACAAGCCTGTGAGGTTCATCCTAACAACCCATGAGGTTCATCCCAAAACACCCCGTGAGGTTCATCCCAAAACAACCCATGAGGTTCATCCCAAAACATACCGTGAGGTTCATCCCAAAACAACCCCATGAGGTTCATCCCAAAACAACGCCAAGGGGTTCATCCTAAAACATCCCATGAAGTTAATCTCAAAATAACCGGACTGTAATTCATTTACATTTCAAGCTAAATATGTAAAATTTGAATTTGATCTGCGGGAAAAAAAATTTGTCAAACTCGGGCCAAATTTAAAGCAGATATTTTAAGGAACCATCAACCAATCAAAAAAATGGTACTCATTCAATATGCGAACATAATGCATAGATCAGGGTGGTTTTGAAACGTCATGCAAGGTGAGAGGACGTGAATCTCAGAATGTAGGTGTACATGTACCTGTATTTGTTCACTGTGCAGTATGTGCTGCCCTACTTATCCTCCAGTCAGCCAAAATACCCAAACTGAGCACTGCTGTCAATCAACCACATATCAGTTGGTCTAGAAATGAACATTTTTGTGACTATTGTGACTAGCTTATTTTGAGAAATTAATGCATCAAGCATTTCATCTTGACTGACATGCATGATTATTACTTGATCTTGACTGACATGCATGATGATTACTTGATCTTGACTGACATGCATGATTACTTCATCTTGGCTGACAAGCATGATTATTACTTGATCTTGACTGACAGGCATGATTATTACTCGATCTTCACTGACATGCATGATTACTTCATCTTGACTGACATGCATGATGATTACTTCATCTTGACTGACAGGCATGATGATGCATACTTCAATGTCATTCAAACTCTTCTGTGGCCTAATGGTTAGAGCATTTACCTCGAAGTCAGGAGACCCAGGATCAAACCCGGCGAAGTCAAGAGACCCAGGATCAAACCCGGCAAAGTCAGGAGACCCAGGATCAAACCCGGCGAAGTCAGGAGACCCAAGATCAAACCCGGCAAAGTCAGGACACCCAGGATCAAACCCGGCGAAGTCAGGACACCCAGGATCAAACCCGGCGAAGTCAGGAGACCCAGGATCAAACCCGGCGAAGTCAGGACACCCAGGATCAAACCCGGCGAAGTCGGGAGACCCAGGATCAAACCCGGCAAAGTCAGGAGACCCAGCATCAAACCTGGCAAAGTCGGGAGGCCCAGGATCAAACCCGGTGCAGGTCATACAAAAGACTTTAAAAATGGTACTTATTACCTCGCTTGGTGCTCAGCACTGAGAGGTTAGTGCATGGAAACAAGACTGGTTAGCACAATGTCAGTATAATCTGATAGGAAGAGATGTCATGTCTGGTGTCTTCTACATGATACTTCAGTGGCGGCAGCACATTAGTGGCATGGACTCATCAAACTGCAAACTGCAAGCATTCATTTCAGGCCATTCAGCTGGGTTTTCCACTTCCTTATCACATCTCATCCTTGATCAGAATCAGCTGTCATTTGGCTAATTATACTGTAAGGACGTTCCTGAAGGTAACCGACATTTCCTCTGCAAACTTCCTCCCTGATCAGTCAGTCAGCTGATTATACTGTAATGACGTTCCTGAGGGTAACCGGTCCTAGAAAGTACAACGTCATGGTCTAGCTTCCTCGTCACACACTGCATGAAACCTCCTCCCTGATCAACTGCGCCAGTCTTCTGAAACCCTGCCAACACAATTCAAGATGAAACCATCAAAACTGGCGATTGAAAAATGAGAGGTTGCAGAAAGAAAAAATACTGTGCAATGCACTTAAAACTCCTCAGCGTGTATACATATAAAGCATGCACCTGTTTACTTTCGCAGAGTTTTACAGCAGGGTTCTTTTAAAAGCCTTTGTACATCTATGACACAAATTTCCTAATTTAAATTTAAAGCACTGCAGAGACAGAGCGTTGATAAGAATTCCAATTGTTTAGGTAAACAGCTTAAGGGGTGACAAAAAACTTCAATATGTGACAAACATTCCAACATGCAACACTTGATAACAGAGATACACAACCTGCTGGACTCGAGTGTTATCATTTTGCACTGAGAGTAA
The DNA here is from genome assembly GCF_032854445.1 of Liolophura sinensis. Taxonomy (NCBI): domain Eukaryota; kingdom Metazoa; phylum Mollusca; class Polyplacophora; order Chitonida; family Chitonidae; genus Liolophura; species Liolophura sinensis. The sequence goes on along the minus strand of NW_027017953.1, from coordinate 192,577 downwards.
AGAGCTGAGACTAAGTCAGCTATGGCAGCTGTTTGGTGAATGTACAATTCTTTTGTACAAATGTAAATGAATTTTATATATGCATAAAAGAATTGCACACACTAGTGTGTACATGTATGTATGTTTTTTTTCCACTCGTGCATAATCAGAGAATAAATACCGAAGTGGCTTGTCATACTTACAGCTTTGTATTAAAGATAACCAAGATGTCAGCCAACATGTACAAGTGAGCACTTGAGGTAATGAATTTCTATGTCAGTGTCACCAAATTTGCCTGATCTGAATCCATCTGTATGCATTTCATCATTTAGTTGTTTCCCCTAGGCAGTGCAACTGTTTCAAGATGTTTCCCCTAGGCAGTATAACTGTTTCAAGATGTTTCCCCCAGGCAGTGCAACTGTTTCAAAATGTTTCCCCTAGGCAGTGCAACTGTTTCAAGAAATTCCCCTAGGCAATGCAACTGTATCATTAAGCTGTTTCCCCTAGGCAGTGCGACTGTATCATTAAGCTGTTTCCCCTAGGCAGTGCAACTGTATCATTAAGCTGTTTCCCCTAGGCAGTGCAACTGTATCATTAAGCTGTTTCCCCTGGGCAGTGCAACTGTATCATTAAGCTGTTTCCCCTAGGCAGTGCGACTGTATCATTACACTCTAGACCCTAGACTGTGCAACTGTATCATTACACTGTTGACCCTAGGCAGTTCCAACAGACGGCACGGGGATGAAAAGTGGGGCAATAGCCTTGCTGTTCCAACAGACGGAGCGGGAATCAGAAGTGGTGACGTAGAATTCCTGCTCCAATAGACCGAGCGGGGATGAAAAGCACTGTCATAGGCCTGCTGTTTCCACAGAGCAGCATATTTACATAGACGTACTGATGTGGTTGGTCCTGTATATGGTGCATGTATAACTGTATTCTACGCAAGGCAAGCCGGGCAGCTACATGAAGCTCAGTGTATTGCTGCATGATATCGTAACACAAAGTTACCTCCCCTTAACTGGTAATATTTTGTCTTTAACATAAAATGTTGGTTCAAGCTTTTTGATGACCTACATAGTTCAGGGCATCATGAGACAAACAATATGTTAATACATCAAATACATGTATGCATGTCGTGATTTAGAAACACATTTTTCCCTTTTGGACACACAAGTCCAGATCCATCCAAATCAGACATCGTCCATGAGCTTTCTGGCAGTTAGATTTGAAGTATGCTATGCACACCTAGCTATTCTAAAAAAGCCAAATATATAACAGCAACATGAACAAATCAAGTTTCACTAATTGCAGACAAACCACTTCACTTCCATATATTTATATATTCAGATTTATAAGTAAAGGAAATCGGTAAGAAACCAGGGAACCATCACACCATGTAACCATCACAGTACGTAAATGTCACACTAGGCAATCGACACAGCAGGTAACAGTCACACCAGGCAGCTATCACGCCATGTAACCCTCCCATCATCACAATAGGTATAGGTCACACTAGGTAATCGACACACCAGGTAACAGTCACACCAGGTAGCTGTCACATCAATTAATCCTCACACAAGATACCCATTACACCATCACACCATGTAACTGTCACACTAGGTAATGATCACAGTGTCACACAAGGTAACCATCACACCAGGTAACCATCACACTGTCACACCAGGTAATCATCATACCAGATAACTGACGTAAATCCTCAAAGTCATTCGTTCTGCACATGATCTCCTGGTCAGGGACTAATCTTTCTTTCCACAGATTGCTGTCCATGAGGGAAAAGCTTACCTCATCCATTTGTTCAGGAGTGGCCAGTGAGTAGGCAGCTCTCATGTAGGACGAGGGTGAAGTGTAGTCAGGTAGAAAGATGCTCCCAGGCACAAACAACACCTCCTTCTCCCTGGCCTTCTCCAAAATCAGTTTGTAAGTGTCTGGAATACCATCTAGTTTGATCCAGAGAAACATTCCACCTGTTGGCTCAGACCAATCTGCTAAACCTGGGAAGGAATAGAAGTTGCCACTTTATTGACACGTGCCTTTGTCAGGTCTGATGGTCAGTATTATGGGTGGAGGCTTTGTCAGGTCTGGTGGTCAGTATTATGGGTGGAGGCTTCGTCAGTACTCTGGGTGGAGGCTTCTTCAGGTATGGTGGTCAGTATTATGGGTGGAGGCTTCGTCAGGTATGGTGGTCAGTACTCTGGGTGGAGGCTTTGTAAGGTATGTAGGTCAGAATTACAGGTGGAGGCTTCGTCAGGTATGGTGGTCAGCATTATGGGCGGAGGCTTTATCAGGTATGGTGGACAGTATTATGGGTGGAGGCTTTGTCAGGTATGGAGGTCAGTATTATGGGTGGAGGCTTTGTCAGGTATGGTGGACAGTATTATGGGTGGAGGCTTTGTCAGGTATGGTGGTCAGTATTATGGGTGGAGGCTTTGTCAGATATGGTGGTCAGTATTATGGGTGGAGGCTTTGTCAGGTATGGAGGTCAGTATTATGGGTGGAGGCTTTGTCAGGTATGGTGGACAGTATTATGGGTGGAGGCTTTGTCAGGTATGGTGGTCAGTATTATGGGTGGAGGCTTTGTCAGGTATGGTGGACAGTATTATGGGTGGAGGCTTTGTCAGGTATGGTGGACAGTATTATGGGTGGAGGCTTTGTCAGGTATGGTGGTCAGTATTATGGGTGGAGGCTTTGTCAGATATGGTGGTCAGTATTATGGGTGGAGGCTTCGTCAGGTATGGTGGTCAGTACTCTGGGTGGAGGCTTTGTAAGGTATGTAGGTCAGAATTACAGGTGGAGGCTTTGTCAGGTATCGTGGTCTGTGTTATGGGTGGAGGCTTTGCCAGGTATGGTGGTCAGAATTGTGGGTGGAGATTTTGTCAGGTATGGTGGTCGGTATGGGAGGAGGCTTTGTCAGGTATGGTGGTCAGTATTGTGGGTGGAGGCTTTGTCAGGTATGGTGGTCAGCATTATGGGCGGAGGTTTTGTCAGGTATGGTGGTCGGTATGGGTGGAGGCTTTGTCAGGTATCGTGGTCAGTATTATGGGTGGAGGCTTTGTCAGGTATGGAGGTCAGTATTGTGGGTGGAGGCTTTGTCAGGTATGGTGGTCAGTATTATGGGTGGAGGCTTTGTCAGGTGTGGTGGTCAGTATTGTGGGTGGAGACTTTGTCAGGTATGGTGGTCAGTATTGTGGGTGGAGGCTTTGTCAGGTATGGAGGTCAGTATTGTGGGTGGAGGCTTTGTCAGGTGTGGTGGTCAGTATTGTGGGTGGAGACTTTGTCAGGTATCGTGGTCAGTATTATGGGTGGAGGCTTTGTCAGGTATGGAGGTCAGTATTGTGGGTGGAGGCTTTCTCAGGTGTGGTGGTCAGTATTATGGGTGGAGGCTTTGTCAGATATGGTGGTCAGCATTATGGGCGGAGGCTTTGTCAGGTATGGTGGTCAGTATTATGGGTGTAGACTTTGTCAGGTATGGTGGACAGTATTATCGGTGGAGGCTTTGTCAGATATGGTGGTCAGCATTATGGGCGGAGGCTTGTCAGGTATGGTGGTCAGTATTATGGGTGGAGACTTTGTCAGGTATCGTGGTCTGTGTTATGGGTGGAGGCTTTGTCAGGTATGGTGGTCAGTATTGTGGGTGGAGGTTTTGTCAGGTATGGTGGTCGGTATGGGTGGAGGCTTTGTCAGGTATGGTGGTCAGTATTGTGGGTGGAGGCTTTGTCAGGTATGGTGGTTGGTATTATGGGTGGAGACATTGTCAGATATGGTGGCCTGTATTGTGGGTGGAGGCTTTGTCAGGTATGGTGGTCAGTATTGTGGGCGGAGGCTTTGTCAGGTATGGTGGTCAGTATTGTGGGTGGAGGATTTGTCAGGTATGGTGTTCAGTATTGTGGGTGGAGGCTTTGTCAGGTTTGGTGGTCAGTATTATGGGTGGAGGCTTTGTCAGGTATGGTGGTTAGTATTGTGGGTGGAGGATTTGTCAGGTATGGTGTTCAGTATTATGGGTGGAGGCTTTGTCAGGTATGGTAATCAGTATTATAGGTGGAGACTTTGTCAGGTATGGTGGTCAGTATTACGAGTGGAGGCTTTGTCAGGTATGGTGGTCAGTATTGTACGTGGAGGCTTTGTCAGGTATGGTGGTCAGTATTATGGGTGGAGGCTTTGTCAGGTATGGTGGTCAGTATTATGGGTGGAGACTTTGTCAGGTCTGGTGGTCAGTATTGTGGGTGGAGGCTTTGTCAGGTATGGTGGTCAGTATTATGGGTGGAGACTTTGTCAGGTCTGGTGGTCAGTATTATGAGTGGAGGCTTTGTCAGGTCTGGTGGTCAGTATTGTGGGTGGAGGCTTTGTCAGGTATAGTGGTCAGTATTGTGGGTGGAGACTTTGTCAGGTATGGAGGTCAGTATTGTGGGTGGAGACTTTGTCAGGTGTGGTGGTCAGTATTATGGGTGGAGGCTTCGTCAGGTATGGTGGTCAGTATTATGGGTGGAGGCTTTGTCAGGTATGGTGGTCAGTATTGTGGGTGGAGGCTTTGTCAGGTATGGTGGCCTTCAAGCTTATAGCCACAGTTCAAGCTCTTAGCCACTCAATGTCTTAGCCATTCCAAGCTGTCAACTACTTAAGCTCTCAGTTACTCAAAGCTCTTAGTCACCCCAAGGTTCAACAACTGAAAGGTCTGAGTCACTCCATGTCCTCATCCACATCGAACTCTCAGCTATTCCATCTCTCAGCGACTCCAGCTCTCAGTCACTTCAAGATCTCAGCCACTCCACAGTCACAGTCTCACAAAGCTTACAGCCACTTAGCTCTCGGCCACTCAGAATGGTCCTCAGCTTGTTTGAGTCACCCACCTTTGAGATGTTTTTCTGCCATTTTTAAACAAATGTCTCTTCTTTCTCTGTAGAAACTGGCAACTTTCTCCACATGTTTGTCAAACCCTTCAGACCCCCAGTCCTGCAGTAACTTTAGTAACAACACCTAGTGACAGAAAGGGGAACACTGTGTTACCTAGCCATGGTGCCAGGGGCTAGACACATTGTAGCCAGGTACATGTAAGAGTTAAACTAAAAGCCTTTGAAAAAGTAGTTCATAATTTAAACAGATTTGCCTGTACGAGACAAAACACTGCAAACCTTCAGTTCAATACATCAGTATATTTTTAGATACCACCACACCCAGGGAGCATCAATTATGAAATATCTCCCCTGTGTCATGGTGCTTAACGAGTATATGCAACACCTGAGCACAATACATGCTGGACAATTTCAGATACCACTTTAAACAATCTATTCTAATGCAAATGTCAGGCCTTTTACAATTTATGGTTCATATTATTATTATTATTATGATTGTATACATTATCAAGCATTGATAAACAGCAAGCCAGGTTGTTCCTAAATAATGCCAGTACTCCCACATTTTGTGACCAACATACCGATAACAGTGCCAATGTTACCTGAGAGAGACTGCTGCAGTGTAGGACAGAGGCCTGCATGTGGAGGATGATTCTGTCCACTAGTGTCCTGGGACCAGTCACAAAGCCAACCCTCATCCTGACAACAGCAGGAAGTTTCTATTACAGTCTCACAAGTGCAGGAATCTGCAGTGTAGGACAGAGGTCTGCATGTGGAGAAGGATTCTGTCCACAAGTGTCCTGGGACCAGTCACAAAGCCAACACTCATCCTGACAACAACAGGAAGTTTCTATTACAGTCTTACAAGTGCAGGAAGCTGCAGTGTAGGACAGAGGCCTGCATGTGGAGAAGGATTCTGTCCACAAGTGTCCTGGGACCAGTCACAAAGCCAACACTCATCCTGACAACAACAGGAAGTTTCTATTACAGTCTTACAAGTGCAGGAAGCTGCAGTGTAGGACAGAGGCCTGCATGTGGGGAATGATTCTGTCCACTAGTGTCCTGGGACCAGTCACAAAGCCAACCCTCGTCCTGACAACAGCAGGCAGTTTCTATTACATAGTCTTACAAGTGCAGGAATCTGCAGTGTAGGACAGAGGTCTGCATGTGGAGAAGGATTCTGTCCACCAGTGTCCTGGGACCAGTCACAAAGCCAACACTCATCCTGACAACAACAGGCAGTTTCTATTACATAGTCTTACAAGTGCAGGAATCTGCAGTGTAGGACAGAGGTCTGCATGTGGAGAATGATTCTGTCCACTAGTGTCCTGGGACCAGTCACAAAGCCAACCCTCATCCTGACAACAACAGGCAGTTTCTATTACATAGTCTTACAAGTGCAGGAATCTGCAGTGTAGGACAGAGGCCTGCATGTGGAGGATGATTCTGTCCACTAGTGTCCTGGGACCAGTCACAAAGCCAACACTCATCCTGACAACAGCAGGCAGTTTCTATTACACAGTCTTATAAGTGTAGGAATCTGCAGTGTAGGACAGAGGCCTGCATGTGGAGGATGATTCTGTCCACTAGTGTCCTGGGACCAGTCACAAAGCCAACACTCATCCTGACAACAGCAGGCAGTTTCTATTACAGTCTCACAAGTGCAGGAATCTGCAGTGTAGGACAGAGGCCTGCATGTGGAGGATGATTCTGTCCACTAGTGTCCTGGGACCAGTCACAAAGCCAACCCTCATCCTGACAACAGCAGGCAGTTTCTATTACACAGTCTTACAAGTGCAGGAAGCTGCAGTGTAGGACAGAGGCCTGCATGTGGAGGATGATTCTGTCCACCAGTGTCCTGGGACCAGTCACAAAGCCAACCCTCGTCCTGACAACAGCAGGCAGTTTCTATTACACAGTCTTATAAGTGCAGGAATCTGCAGTGTAGGACAGAGGCCTGTATGTGGAGAAGGATTCTGTCCACCAGTGTCCTGGGACCAGTCACAAAGCCAACCCTCGTCCTGACAACAGCAGGCAGTTTCTATTACAGTCTCACAAGTGCAGGAATCTGCAGTGTAGGACAGAGACCTGCATGTGGAGAATGATTCTGTCCACCAGTGTCCTGGGACCAGTCACAAAGCCAACACTCATCCTGACAACAGCAGGCAGTTTCTATTACATAGTCTCACAAGTGCAGGAATCTGCAGTGTAGGACAGAGACCTGAATGTGGAGGATGATTCTGTCCACCAGTGTCCTGGGACCAGTCACAAAGCCAACACTCATCCTGATAACAGCAGGCAGTTTCTATTACATAGTCTTACAAGTGGAGGAATCTGCAGTGTAGGACAGAGGCCTGCATGTGGAGGATGATTCTGTCCACCAGTGTCCTGGGACCAGTCACAAAGCCAACACTCATCCTGACAACAGCAGGCAGTTTCTATTACAGTCTCACAAGTGCAGGAATCTGCAGTGTAGGACAGAGGCCTGCATGTGGAGGATGATTCTGTCCACCAGTGTCCTGGGACCAGTCACAAAGCCAACCCTCGTCCTGACAACAGCAGGCAGTTTCTATTACACAGTCTTATAAGTGCAGGAATCTGCAGTGTAGGACAGAGACCTGCATGTGGAGGATGATTCTGTCCACCAGTGTCCTGGGACCAGTCACAAAGCCAACCCTCGTCCTGACAACAGCAGGCAGTTTCTATTACAGTCTCACAAGTGCAGGAATCTGCAGTGTAGGACAGAGGCCTGCATGTGGAGGATGATTCTGTCCACCAGTGTCCTGGGACCAGTCACAAAGCCAACCCTCATCCTGACAACAGCAGGAAGTTTCTATTACAGTCTCACAAGTGCAGGAATCTGCAGTGTAGGACAGAGACCTGCATGTGGAGGATGATTCTGTCCACTAGTGTCCTGGGACCAGTCACAAAGCCAACCCTCGTCCTGACAACAGCAGGCAGTTTCTATTACACAGTCTTACAAGTGCAGGAATCTGCAGTGTAGGACAGAGGTCTGCATGTGGAGAATGATTCTGTCCACTAGTGTCCTGGGACCAGTCACAAAGCCAACCCTCGTCCTGACAACAGCAGGCAGTTTCTATTACAGTCTCACAAGTGCAGGAAGCTGCAGTGTAGGACAGAGGTCTGCATGTGGAGAATGATTCTGTCCACTAGTGTCCTGGGACCAGTCACAAAGCCAACCCTCGTCCTGACAACAGCAGGCAGTTTCTATTACACAGTCTTATAAGTGCAGGAATCTGCAGTGTAGGACAGAGACCTGCATGTGGAGAATGATTCTGTCCACTAGTGTCCTGGGACCAGTCACAAAGCCAACACTCATCCTGACAACAGCAGGCAGTTTCTATTACACAGTCTTATAAGTGCAGGAAGCTGCAGTGTAGGACAGAGACCTGCATGTGGGGAATGATTCTGTCCACTAGTGTCCTGGGACCAGTCACAAAGCCAACCCTCATCCTGACAACAGCAGGCAGTTTCTATTACACAGTCTTATAAGTGCAGGAATCTGCAGTGTAGGACAGAGGCCTGCATGTGGAGGATGATTCTGTCCACCAGTGTCCTGGGACCAGTCACAAAGCCAACCCTCGTCCTGACAACAGCAGGCAGTTTCTATTACATAGTCTTACAAGTGCAGGAATCTGCAGTGTAGGACAGAGACCTGCATGTGGAGAATGATTCTGTCCACCAGTGTCCTGGGACCAGTCACAAAGCCAACCCTCGTCCTGACAACAGCAGGCAGTTTCTATTACATAGTCTTACAAGTGCAGGAATCTGCAGTGTAGGACAGAGGCCTGCATGTGGAGGATGATTCTGTCCACTAGTGTCCTGGGACCAGTCACAAAGCCAACACTCATCCTGACAACAGCAGGCAGTTTCTATTACAGTCTCACAAGTGCAGGAAGCTGCAGTGTAGGACAGAGGCCTGCATGTGGAGGATGATTCTGTCCACTAGTGTCCTGGGACCAGTCACAAAGCCAACACTCATCCTGACAACAGCAGGCAGTTTCTATTACAGTCTCACAAGTGCAGGAAGCTGCAGTGTAGGACAGAGGCCTGCATGTGGAGAATGATTCTGTCCACCAGTGTCCTGGGACCAGTCACAAAGCCAACACTCATCCTGACAACAGCAGGCAGTTTCTATTACATAGTCTCACAAGTGCAGGAATCTGCAGTGTAGGACAGAGACCTGAATGTGGAGGATGATTCTGTCCACTAGTGTCCTGGGACCAGTCACAAAGCCAACACTCATCCTGACAACAGCAGGCAGTTTCTATTACAGTCTCACAAGTGCAGGAAGCTGCAGTGTAGGACAGAGGCCTGCATGTGGAGGATGATTCTGTCCACTAGTGTCCTGGGACCAGTCACAAAGCCAACACTCATCCTGACAACAGCAGGCAGTTTCTATTACAGTCTCACAAGTGCAGGAAGCTGCAGTGTAGGACAGAGGTCTGCATGTGGAGAATGATTCTGTCCACCAGTGTCCTGGGACCAGTCACAAAGCCAACACTCATCCTGACAACAGCAGGCAGTTTCTATTACAGTCTCACAAGTGCAGGAAGCTGCAGTGTAGGACAGAGACCTGCATGTGGAGAATGATTCTGTCCACAAGTGTCCTGGGACCAGTCACAAAGCCAACCCTCATCCTGACAACAGCAGGCAGTTTCTATTACACAGTCTTATAAGTGCAGGAATCTGCAGTGTAGGACAGAGGCCTGCATGTGGAGGATGATTCTGTCCACCAGTGTCCTGGGACCAGTCACAAAGCCAACCCTCATCCTGACAACAGCAGGCAGTTTCTATTACACAGTCTTATAAGTGCAGGAATCTGCAGTGTAGGACAGAGGCCTGCATGTGGAGAAGGATTCTGTCCACTAGTGTCCTGGGACCAGTCACAAAGCCAACACTCATCCTGACAACAGCAGGCAGTTTCTATTACAGTCTCACAAGTGCAGGAAGCTGCAGTGTAGGACAGAGACCTGCATGTGGAGAATGATTCTGTCCACTAGTGTCCTGGGACCAGTCACAAAGCCAACACTCATCCTGACAACAGCAGGCAGTTTCTATTACATAGTCTTACAAGTGCAGGAATCTGCAGTGTAGGACAGAGACCTGCATGTGGAGGATGATTCTGTCCACCAGTGTCCTGGGACCAGTCACAAAGCCAACACTCATCCTGACAACAGCAGGCAGTTTCTATTACATAGTCTTACAAGTGCAGGAATCTGCAGTGTAGGACAGAGACCTGCATGTGGAGAATGATTCTGTCCACTAGTGTCCTGGGACCAGTCACAAAGCCAACCCTCATCCTGACAACAGCAGGCAGTTTCTATTACAGTCTCACAAGTGCAGGAAGCTGCAGTGTAGGACAGAGACCTGCATGTGGGGAATGATTCTGTCCACTAGTGTCCTGGGACCAGTCACAAAGCCAACCCTCGTCCTGACAACAGCAGGCAGTTTCTATTACATAGTCTTACAAGTGCAGGAATCTGCAGTGTAGGACAGAGACCTGCATGTGGGGAATGATTCTGTCCACTAGTGTCCTGGGACCAGTCACAAAGCCAACCCTCATCCTGACAACAGCAGGCAGTTTCTATTACACAGTCTTATAAGTGCAGGAATCTGCAGTGTAGGACAGAGACCTGCATGTGGGGAATGATTCTGTCCACTAGTGTCCTGGGACCAGTCACAAAGCCAACCCTCGTCCTGACAACAGCAGGCAGTTTCTATTACATAGTCTTACAAGTGCAGGAATCTGCAGTGTAGGACAGAGGCCTGCATGTGGAGGATGATTCTGTCCACCAGTGTCCTGGGACCAGTCACAAAGCCAACACTCATCCTGACAACAGCAGGCAGTTTCTATTACAGTCTCACAAGTGCAGGAAGCTGCAGTGTAGGACAGAGACCTGCATGTGGAGAATGATTCTGTCCACTAGTGTCCTGGGACCAGTCACAAAGCCAACCCTCGTCCTGACAACAGCAGGCAGTTTCTATTACACAGTCTTACAAGTGCAGGAATCTGCAGTGTAGGACAGAGACCTGCATGTGGAGAAGGATTCTGTCCACCAGTGTCCTGGGACCAGTCACAAAGCCAACCCTCATCCTGACAACAGCAGGCAGTTTCTATTACATAGTCTCACAAGTGCAGGAATCTGCAGTGTAGGACAGAGACCTGCATGTGGGGAATGATTCTGTCCACTAGTGTCCTGGGACCAGTCACAAAGCCAACACTCATCCTGACAACAACAGGAAGTTTCTATTACATAGTCTCACAAGTGCAGGAATCTGCAGTGTAGGACAGAGACCTGCATGTGGAGGATGATTCTGTCCACCAGTGTCCTGGGACCAGTCACAAAGCCAACCCTCATCCTGACAACAGCAGGCAGTTTCTATTACATAGTCTCACAAGTGCAGGAATCTGCAGTGTAGGACAGAGACCTGCATGTGGGGAATGATTCTGTCCACTAGTGTCCTGGGACCAGTCACAAAGCCAACCCTCGTCCTGACAACAGCAGGCAGTTTCTATTACATAGTCTTACAAGTGCAGGAATCTGCAGTGTAGGACAGAGGCCTGAATGTGGAGGATGATTCTGTCCACTAGTGTCCTGGGACCAGTCACAAAGCCAACCCTCATCCTGACAACAGCAGGCAGTTTCTATTACACAGTCTTACAAGTGGAGGAATCTGCAGTGTAGGACAGAGACCTGCATGTGGAGGATGATTCTGTCCACTAGTGTCCTGGGACCAGTCACAAAGCCAACCCTCATCCTGACAACAACAGGCAGTTTCTATCACACAGTCTTTACAAGTGCAGGAAGCTGCAGTGCCTTGGGCAAGTCACCAGCCTGCACAAACTAAATTATGAAATATTCAAGGTATCACATACAACTTGCCCAATATTGATATAAACCGCCCGGAATTTTGATGATTAGGTGCTATCTAAATTACTTGCTGATTTCCACATGTTTGACGTCATTAGTTTTCCCACGGTCATCTGCTTTTCCTGATGTTTTATTGGTTAAAAATGAATGCAGGGATGTTCCATTTACATCCAAAGAAAAACAGTGTAAAACATTCTAGTCATGTGGCACTGTCATGACGATTTCTGTGCACATCTGTTCGTGGTTCATACTTTTCAGGAGGTCATTTCTTTGTTTGTTTTGAAAAGTTTTGGATTTGAACTTTCGTCAGACAACATGTTGGGTCCACAGTCAGATGCTTATACCACTAGACTCAAGCTGTTGTGAGAGAATGTGATTTTAGACGTATTTATTAAGACATGAACATGGTAAATGGACTATCTCTGAAAAGCACCTCTTCCATATTTGGCCAGCCCCATTCAGGGAAGCATGAGTGAACTGACCTAAGTACTGACGTAGAAAGTTACAAACAAACAGACAGCACCCTAGTCTTTACCACATCCAGATTGTCACACAGCCTACCCGTGTTGTTCGCTGCTTAATGTCTCCATGGCAGCACAAACTGTGAGAGCGGGAAATGTACATATTCCCTGACGACGGCCAGGACTCAACTCGTACTTTGTGTGTCTCATAGCTACATGTAGGAGGTACACAACTATGTCATCCTGTATGAGTGCACATTGAATTCACACCTTGTGTGCCTTGTAGCTACATGTAGGAGGCACACAACTATGTCACCCTGTATGAGTGCACATTGAATTCACACCTTGTGTGTCTCATAGCTACATGTAGGAGGTACACAACTATGTCATCCTGTATGAGTGCACATTGAATTCACACCTTGTGTGCCTTGTAGCTACATGTAGGAGGTACACAACTATGTCACCCTGTATGAGTGCATGTTGAATTCACACCTTGTGTGCCTTGTAGCTACATGTAGGAGGTACACAACTATGTCATCCTGTATGAGTGCACATTGAATTCACACCTTGTGTGTCTCATAGCTACATGTAGGAGGTACACAACTATGTCACCCTGTATGAGTGCACATTGAATTCACACCTTGTGTGCCTTGTAGCTACATGTAGGAGGTACACAACTATGTCACCCTGTATGAGTGCACATTGAATTCACACTTTGTGTGCCTTGTAGCTACATGTAGGAGGCACACAACTATGTCACCCTGTATGAGTGCACATTGAATTCACACCTTGTGTGCCTTGTAGCTACATGTAGGAGGCACACAACTATGTCACCCTGTATGAGTGCACATTGAATTCACACCTTGTGTGTCTCATAGCTACATGTAGGAGGTACACAACTATGTCACCCTGTATGAGTGCACATTGAATTCACACTTTGTGTGCCTTGTAGCTACATGTAGGAGGTACACAACTATGTCACCCTGTATGAGTGCACATTGAATTCACACTTTGTGTGCCTTGTAGCTACATGTAGGAGGTACACAACTATGTCACCCTATATGAGTGCACATTGAATTCACACCTTGTGTGCCTTGTAGCTACATGTAGGAGGCACACAACTATGTCACCCTGTATGAGTGCACATTGAATTCACACCTTGTGTCCCTTGTAGCTACATGTAGGAGGCACACAACTATGTCACCCTGTATGAGTGCATGTTGAATTCGCACTTTGTGTGCCTCATAGCTACATGAAGGAGTCACATAACTATGTCACCCTGTATGAGTGCATGTTGAATTCGCACCTTGTGTCCCTTATAGCCACATGTAGGAGGTACACAACTATGTCATCCTGTATGAGTGCATGTTGAATTCACACCTTGCGTGCCTTGTAGCTACATGTAGGAGGTTAACAACTATGTCATCCTGTATGAGTGCATGTTGAATTCGCACCTTGTGTCCCTTATAGCCACATGTAGGAGGTACACAACTATGTCACCCTGTATGAGTGCATGTTGAATTCACACCTTGTGCGCCTCATAGTTGCTGTACATGTAGGAGGCACACAACTATGTCATCCTGTATGAGTGCACGTTGAATTCACACCTTGTGTGTCTCATAGCTACATGTAGGAGGCACACAACTATGTCATCCTGTATGAGTGCATGTTGAATTTGCACCTTGCATGCCTCATAGCTACATGTAGGAGGCACACAACTATGTCATCCTGTATGAGTGCATGTTGAATTTGCACCTTGCATGCCTCATAGCTACATGTAGGAGGCACACAACTATGTCATCCTGTATGAGTGCATGTTGAATTTGCACCTTGCGTGCCTTGTAGCTACATGTAGGAGGTTAACAACTATGTCATCCTGTATGAGTGCATGTTGAATTCGCAACCTGCGTGCCTTGTAGCTACATGTAGGAGGCACACAACTATGTCATCCTGTATAAGTGCATGTTGAATTCGCACCTTGCGTGCCTTGTAGCTACATGTAGGAGACACACAACTATGTCATCCTGTATGAGTGCATGTTGAATTCGCACCTTGCATGCCTCATAGCTACATGTAGGAGGCACACAACTATGTCATCCTGTATGAGTGCATGTTGAATTCGCACCTTGCATGCCTCATAGCTACATGTAGGAGGCACACAACTATGTCATCCTGTATGAGTGCATGTTGAATTCGCAACCTGCGTGCCTTGTAGCTACATGTAGGAGGCAAACAACTATGTCACCCTGTATGAGTGCATGTTGAATTCGCAACCTGCGTGCCTTGTAGCTACATGTAGGAGGCACACAACTATGTCACCCTGTATGAGTGCATGTTGAATTCGCAACCTGCGTGCCTTGTAGCTACATGTAGGAGGCACACAAAGCTTGGGTATTTACTTAGTCCTTCTTACATGTACATTCCACATACTGTACTGTACAATCAACTCACCCAGAGGACATGTTGAATTCACACCTTGCGTGCCTTGTAGCTACATGTAGGAGGTTAACAACTATGTCATCCTGTATGAGTGCATGTTGAATTCGCACCTTGCATGCCTCATAGCTACATGTAGGAGGCACACAACTATGTCATCCTGTATGAGTGCATGTTGAATTCGCACCTTGTGTCCCTTATAGCCACATGTAGGAGGTACACAACTATGTCACCCTGTATGAGTGCATGTTGAATTCACAACTTGTGCGCCTCATAGTTGCTGTACATGTAGGAGGCACACAACTATGTCATCCTGTATGAGTGCATGTTGAATTCACACCTTGTGTGCCTCATAGCTACATGTATGAGGCACACAACTATGTCATCCTGTATAAGTGCATGTTGAATTTGCACCTTGCGTGCCTTGTAGCTACATGTAGGAGACACACAACTATGTCATCCTGTATGAGTGCATGTTGAATTCGCACCTTGCATGCCTCATAGCTACATGTAGGAGGCACACAACTATGTCATCCTGTATGAGTGCATGTTGAATTCGCAACCTGCGTGCCTTGTAGCTACATGTAGGAGGCAAACAACTATGTCACCCTGTATGAGTGCATGTTGAATTCGCAACCTGCGTGCCTTGTAGCTACATGTAGGAGGCACACAACTATGTCACCCTGTATGAGTGCATGTTGAATTCGCACCTTGCGTGCCTTGTAGCTACATGTAGGAGACACACAACTATGTCATCCTGTATGAGTGCATGTTGAATTCGCACCTTGCATGCCTCATAGCTACATGTAGGAGGCACACAACTATGTCATCCTGTATGAGTGCATGTTGAATTCGCACCTTGCATGCCTCATAGCTACATGTAGGAGGCACACAACTATGTCATCCTGTATGAGTGCATGTTGAATTCGCAACCTGCGTGCCTTGTAGCTACATGTAGGAGGCAAACAACTATGTCACCCTGTATGAGTGCATGTTGAATTCGCAACCTGCGTGCCTTGTAGCTACATGTAGGAGGCACACAACTATGTCACCCTGTATGAGTGCATGTTGAATTCGCACTTTGTGTGCCTCATAGCTACATGAAGGAGTCACATAACTATGTCACCCTGTATGAGTGCATGTTGAATTCGCACCTTGTGTCCCTTATAGCCACATGTAGGAGGTACACAACTATGTCATCCTGTATGAGTGCATGTTGAATTCACACCTTGCGTGCCTTGTAGCTACATGTAGGAGGTTAACAACTATGTCATCCTGTATGAGTGCATGTTGAATTCGCACCTTGCATGCCTCATAGCTACATGTAGGAGGCACACAACTATGTCATCCTGTATGAGTGCATGTTGAATTCGCACCTTGTGTCCCTTATAGCCACATGTAGGAGGTACACAACTATGTCATCCTGTATGAGTGCATGTTGAATTCGCAACCTGCGTGCCTTGTAGCTACATGTAGGAGGCACACAACTATGTCATCCTGTATGAGTGCATGTTGAATTCGCAACCTGCGTGCCTTGTAGCTACATGTAGGAGGCACACAACTATGTCACCCTGTATGAGTGCATGTTGAATTCGCAACCTGCGTGCCTTGTAGCTACATGTAGGAGGCAAACAACTATGTCACCCTGTATGAGTGCATGTTGAATTCGCACCTTGCGTGCCTTGTAGCTACATGTAGGAGACACACAACTATGTCATCCTGTATGAGTGCATGTTGAATTCGCACCTTGCATGCCTCATAGCTACATGTAGGAGGCACACAACTATGTCATCCTGTATGAGTGCATGTTGAATTCGCACCTTGCATGCCTTGTAGCTACATGTAGGAGGCAAACAACTATGTCACCCTGTATGAGTGCATGTTGAATTCGCAACCTGCGTGCCTTGTAGCTACATGTAGGAGGCACACAACTATGTCACCCTGTATGAGTGCATGTTGAATTCGCAACCTGCGTGCCTTGTAGCTACATGTAGGAGGCACACAACTATGTCATCCTGTATGAGTGCATGTTGAATTCGCACCTTGCATGCCTCATAGCTACATGTAGGAGGCACACAACTATGTCATCCTGTATGAGTGCATGTTGAATTCGCACCTTGCATGCCTCATAGCTACATGTAGGAGGCACACAACTATGTCATCCTGTATGAGTGCATGTTGAATTCGCAACCTGCGTGCCTTGTAGCTACATGTAGGAGGCAAACAACTATGTCACCCTGTATGAGTGCATGTTGAATTCGCAACCTGCGTGCCTTGTAGCTACATGTAGGAGGCACACAACTATGTCACCCTGTATGAGTGCATGTTGAATTCGCAACCTGCGTGCCTTGTAGCTACATGTAGGAGGCACACAAAGCTTGGGTATTTACTTAGTCCTTCTTACATGTACATTCCACATACTGTACTGTACAATCAACTCACCCAGAGGACAGCACTTTGGAGAAGGAGTCAAAGCGAAGGACTCTTCCATCGGTGTCCAGAGAGAGGAAACTTGGTACTCGAGGCTGTGAAACCAAACAGATAAAACACACAAAATATTCCCACCGGAGGAAAACCACATACCCAAGGCTGTGAAATCACACACATGAAATACAAGAGGAAAACCACATACCCAAGGCTGTGAAATCACACACATGAAATACAAGAGGAAAACCACATACCCAAGGCTGTGAAATCACACACATGAAATACAAGAGGAAAACCACATACCCAAGGCTGTGAAATCACACACATGAAATACAAGAGGAAAACCACATACCCAAGGCTGTGAAATCACACACATGAAATACAAGAGGAAAACCACATACCCAAGGCTGTGAAATCACACACATGAAACACCAGAGGAAAACCTCGTACCCAAGGCCGTGAAACCGAACACATGAACCACAAGAGGAAAACATGTACCCAAGGCTGTGAAACCAAACACATGAAATACAAGAGGAAAACCTCATACCCAAAACTGTGAAAGCAAACACGACATACAATAGGAAAACCTCGTACTCAATGCTGTGAAACCAAACACGTGAAATACAAGAGGAAAACCACTTACCCAAGGCTGTGAAACCAAACACATGAAATACAAGAGGAAAACCTCATACCCAAAACTGTGAAACCAAAGACATGACATACAAGAGGAAAACCACATATCCAAGGCTGTGAAACCAAAGACGTGAAATACAAGAGGAAAACCTCGTACTCAAGGTCGTGAAACCAAACACATGAAATACAAGAGGAAAACCACATACCCAAGGCTGTGAAACCAAACATGTGAAACACAAGAGGGAAACCATGTACCCAAGGCTGTGACACCAAACACATGAAATACAGAAGGAAAACCACATACCCAAGGCTGTGAAACTAAACACATGAAATAAACAAAGAAAACCACGTACCCAAGGCTGTGAAACCAAACACATGAAATACAAACGGAAAATCACGCACCCAAGGCTGTGAAAGCAAACACATGAAACACCAGAGGAAAACCTCATACCCAAAACACGTGAAATACAAGAGGAAAACCTCGTACTCAAGGTCGTGAAACCAAACACATGAAATACAAGAGGAAAACCACATACCCAAGGCTGTGAAACCAAACATGTGAAACACAAGAGGAAAACCACTTACCCAAGGCTGTGAAACCAAACACATGAAATACAAGAGGAAAACCTCATACCCAAAACTGTGAAACCAAAGACATGAAATACAAGAGGAAAACCTCGTACTCAAGGTTGTGAAACCAAACACATGAAATACAAGAGGAAAACCACATACCCAAGGCTGTGAAACCAAACATGTGAAACACAAGAGGAAAACCTCGTACTCAAGGTTGTGAAACCAAACACATGAAATACAAGAGGAAAACCACATACCCAAGGCTGTGAAACCAAACATGTGAAACACAAGAGGAAAACCATGTACCCAAGGCTGTGACACCAAACACATGAAATACAGAAGGAAAACCACATGCCCAAGGCTGTGAAACTAAACACATGAAATAAACAAAGAAAACCACGTACCCAAGGCTGTGAAGCCAAACACGTGAAATACAAGAGAAAAACCACTTACCCAAGGCTGTGAAACCAAACACATGAAATACAAGAGTAAAACCTCATACCCAAAACTGTGAAACCAAAGACATGACATACAAGAGGAAAACCACATACCCAAGGCTGTGAAACCAAACACGTGAAATACAAGAGGAAAACCTCGTACTCAAGGTTGTGAAACCAAACACATGAAATACAAGAGGAAAATCACGTACCCAAGGCTGTAAAACCAAATACACGAAATACAAGAGGAAAACCTCGTACTCAAGGCTGTGAAACCAAACACATGAAATACAAGAGGAAAACCTCGTACCCAAGGCTGTGAAACCAAACACATGAAATACAAGAGGAAAACCTCATACCCAAAACTGTGAAACCACACACATGACATACAATAGGAAAACCACATACCCAAGGCTGTGAAACCAAACACATGAAATACAAGAGGAAAACCTCGTACTCAAGGCTGTGAAACCAAACACATGAAATACAAGAGGAAAACCACATACCCAAGGCTGTGAAACCAAACATGTGAAACACAAGAGGAAAACCATGTACCCAAGGCTGTGAAACCACACACATGATATACAAGAGGAAAACCATGACCCAAGGCTGTGACACCAAACACATGAAATACAGAAGGAAAACCACATACCCAAGGCTGTGAAACCAAACACATGAAATAAACAAAGAAAACCACGTACCAAAGGCTGTGAAACCAAACACATGAAATACAAAAGGAAAATCACGTACCCAAGGCTGTGAAACCAAACACATGAAAAAACAAAGAAAACCACGTACCCAAGGCTGTGAAACCAAACACGTGAAATACAAGAGGAAAACCACATACCCAAGGCTGTGAAACCAAACACATGAAATACAAGAGGAAAACCTCATACCCAAAACTGTGAAACCAAACACATGAAATACAAGAGGAAAACCACATACCCAAGGCTGTAAAACCAAATACATGAAATACAAGAGGAAAACCTCGTACCCAAGGCTGTGAAACCAAACACATGAAATACAAGAGGAAAACCTTGTACCCAAGGCTGTGAAAACAAACACATGAAATACAGGAGCAAAGCCTCGTACTCAAGGCTGTGAAGCCAAACACATGAAATACTGGAGGAAAATCTCGTACCAAAGGCTGTGAAACCAAAGAGATGACAAGTTATTGACACAAGAGAAAACTTGGTACCTAAGGCTGTGAAGCCAAACAGACATATATGTAAAACAGAAGCTACACTTTATCAATTTATTTATTTATTTTTGATGTGTTTTATGTTGTACTCAAGAATACTTCACTTTATACAACAGCGGCCAGCATTGTGGTGGGAGGAAACCAGGCAGAGCCTTGGGGGAAACCCATGACTATCCACAGGTTGCTGACAGACGTTTTCGCATGTGACAGGAGAGGAAGCCAGCATGAGGTGCAAATGAATGAATGGAGAAAAAAAAATGATTTCCTTGACAAAAAAAGATTGTAATACACTGAATAGTAATGATATGAACCCATTCTCCTGCTCATTTTCAGCTAATACTTCAAATCTGTGTGTTATTTGACCTATAATATAGACTGATTGTTCATTATTATTACGACAGAACGTTTTGCTTGATCTACACATTGTTCTGACCTCTGCCTTTATTTGTAAATATTCAGGAATACACAAGTTTACACCTGGCTGTTTTAGTACAGGTTATCCAGGAATATGCTGAGTGGTCAAACCTTGTTAAACTGCAGGTAGAAGTAGGGGTCATCTTCCAGAATAACAAGGTCATATGTCTGGGCTATCTTGTAGATTTTCTCCTTCCTCTTCAGTGTCAGGCCATGGCCGGTTGGGTTTCCACCATTAGGTACACAGTACAAGAGTTTGGGAATATCACTGTCTGACTTAGTGGCATCTTCTGGTGTCCATTTTGACATAACTTTCTGGAGGTCATCAGGGTCAAGGCCATCACTATCAGTCTTCACACTCCTGATGTTACAGCCCAGAGGTTGCACCTAAATTAATGGGGAACAGCAGCTTATCTAAATCGATTGCTGAGACAAAGTGTGAAAGTTAATGGCAGTGGTCTCCTAGTACAGGAGTGTCACAACATCAGTGCATTACTGTTTGAGCCTAGATTCCACCCACCACAATGCTGGCCGCCGTCGTATAAGAGAAATATTCCAATACACAATCAAATAAATAAATACTGTTTGAGTACACTGGATTGGTAGACATCACAAGGGAAAACTCTGGTACACACATAGGATTTTTTTTTTTTTTTTTTTTCTTTTTTTTTTTTGATTGGTGTTTTATGCCGTACTCAAGAATATTTCACTTATACGACGGCGGCCACCATTATGGTGGGCGGAAACCGGGCAGAACCCGGGGGAAACCCACAACCATCCGCAGGTAGCTGACAGACCTTCCCTCTGTCACAACCAAGTGTTGACTTCTCACTGCCACAACCAAGTCTAAACTTCTCACTTCCACAACCAAGTCAGAGCATCTCATTGCCACAACCAAGTCTAAACTTCTCACTTCCACAACCAAGTCAGAACATCTCACTGCCACAACCAAGTCTGGACTTCTCTTTGTCACAACCAAGTCAGAACATCTCACAGCGACAACCAAGTCAGAATATCTCACTTCCACAACCAAGTCTAAACTTCTCACTTCCACAAGCAAGTCAGAACATCCCATTGCCACAACCAAGTCTAAACTTTTCACTCCCACAACCAAGTCAGAACATCTCATTGCCACAACCAAGTCCTGGACTTCTCTCTGTCACAACCAAGTCTAAACTTCTCACTCCCACAACCAAGTCAGAACATCTCATTGCCACAACCAAGTCTGGACTTCTCTCTGTCACAACCAAGTGTGGACTTCTCACTGCCACAACCAAGTCTAAACTTCTCACTTCCATAACCAAGTCAGAACATTTCACTGCCATAACCAACTCTGGATTTCTCACTGCCACAACCAAGTCTGGACTCCTAGTTGCCACAACCCAGTCTGGATTTCTTACTGCCACAACCAAGTCTGGGCTTCTCACTGCCAAAACGAAGTTTGGACTTCTAACTGCCACAACCAAGTCTAAACTTCTCACTACCACAACCAAGTATAAACTTCTCACTTTCACAAGCAAGTCAGAACATCTCACTGCCAAAACCAAGTCTGGACTTCTTATTGCCACAACCGAGTCTGAAACCCTCACTGCCACAACCAAGTCAGAACATCTCACTGCCACAACCAAGTTTGGGACATCTCACTGCGACAACCAAGTCTGAACTCCTCACTGCCACAACTAGGGTCTGGACTACTTAATGCCACAACCATTTGGATTCTCACTGCCAACAACCAAGTCAACTTCTCACTGCCGCAGCAAATCTGAACTTCTCACTGCTACAACCAAGTCTGGACTTCTCATTGCCACAACCAAGTCTGAATTTCTCACTGTCACAACCAAGTCTGGACTTCTCACTGCCACAACCAAGTTTGGACTTCTCAATGCCGCAACCATCTGGATTTCTCCCTGCAATAACCAAGTCTGGATTTCTCACTACTAAAACTAAGTCTAAACTTCTCTCTGGCCAAAATAAGTCTGGAATTTTCACTGCTACAACCCAGCTATGTCAACCAACCTGGTTGTGAAACCACAACAAAACCAAAGGAAAGCACAGTACAGGGACCTGCAGCAGAAGCATCTGAAGTGGAGCCATTGTTAAGCCACTCAGAGCTGGATCAACAGCTATTCCACCTAAACATCACAGGCTTTCCTAAACAACATCGCAGGCTTTCCAAAACAACATCACAGGCTTTCCCATACAACCATCACAGGCTTTCCTATACAGCATCACAGGTATTCCTAAACAACATCACAGACTTTCCTAACCATCACAGGCTTTTCTAAACATCACCACAGGCTTTCCTATACAATACCACAATACCATGTTTCTTATGCAACATCACAGACTTTCTCATACAACATCACAGACTTTCTCATACAACATCACAGGCTTTCTCATACAACGTCACAGGCTTTCTCATACAACATCACAGGCTTTCATATACAACATCACAGGATTTTGTATGCAACATCAGAGGCTTTCGTATACAACATCACAGGATTTCTTATACAACATTACAGACTTTCCTATACAACATTACAGGCTTTCCTATACAACATCACGTCTTCTTATACAACATCACAGGCTTTCTTATACAACATCACAGGCTTTCCTATACAACATAACAGGCTTTCCTATACAACATCACAGGCTTAACGAAGCAACATCACAGGCTTTTCTATACAACCTCACAGGGCTTCTATGGCCATCAGCACACTAGTGCAGCGCAGTAACCAAGGAGCCTCCCACTAATGCCATCATTGTGAGTTCAAGTCCAACTCATGCTCATTCTCTCCAGTCATATGTTCATAAGTCTGTCAGCAACTTGTGCATGGTCGTGGATTTTCCCCTGGCTGTGCTTGATTTCCTCCCACTGTAATGCTGATCATAGTCGTATAAGTGAAATATTCTTAAGTATGGGATAAAATACCAATTAAATAAATAACTAAATAAATAAATGGATGCAACACACGCCATCAATGACACAGCACTGAAAAGAGATTATTCATTTGAAGCATAAAACATGGCTGGCTTTACTGGTAGAATTTCTGGAAAAACACAGCTGCTTTGGTATTTACATGTATATTGTCCATTTTCACTGCCTTGACCTATCTCCTCTTAGTATTATTCCTAGTAACCATGACACATAAACCTGGTATAAGCTTTGATCTTACGTACTCCAACACCCCGATAGAGGACATCTCTTAATACCTGATTAACAACTCAACAGTACATCTCCATTGGAGTTATAAAATACTAGTTAGCTTTGATGTACAACTTTGATCTTACTTACTGCAGCCAGAGCACCAGGATAGAGGGCACTCTCCATCAACACATTATCTCCCTTTGAGACAAGAGCTTCCATGGCCTGTCAATTAAATCAACACTCAATGTCTACAATTAAATTAACACAAATAATTCAAAAGTAACTCAGTTCAGCTAGATTTATATCGTAGAATTTTCCATAAAACTCACTGAACATTTCATTAGAAACTATTATCGAGAATAATGTTGATTAGATTCACAGCTGTTCTAACCTCACGCTTCATCAAAGAGTAAATGCTGCTTTTAAAGGGCAACTCCACAGTTCAGATAAATGTTTTTTTATTTCCACTGTGGATTTATTGTGTATCAATTCAGTTAAAATCAGAGCAGTGAGCTGGTTCTGTTCTTTAAGCATCTAAAGCCCTCAATTTGTTACACACCATAAATTTATTTATTTATTCATTTGATTGGTGTTTTATGCCATACTCAAGAATATTTCACTTATACAACGGCGGCTAGCATTATGGTGGGTGGAAACCAGGCACAGCCCAGGGGAAGCCCACGACCATCCACTGGCAAACCTTCCCACATACAGCTAGAGAGGAAGCCAGCATGAGCTGGACTTGAACTCAAAGCGAATGCATTGGTGAGAGACTCCTGGGTCATTATGCTGCACAAGCGCCCTAACCAACTGAGCCACGGAGGTCCCCACACCATAAAATGTAAGAATGTGACACTATGAAATGTACATGTAAGCATGAGACACTATGAAATGTACATGTAAGCATGTGACACTATGAAATGTAAGCATGTGACTATGAAATGCCGTCATGTGACACTATGCAATATTGGCATGTGACACTACGCAATATTGGCATGTGACATTATGAAATGTTGGCATGTGACACTATGTAATGTAAGCATGTGACACTATGAAATGTAAGCATGTGACACTATAAAATGTTAGCATGTGACACTATGAGATGTTGGCATGTGACACTATGAAATGTTGGTATGTGACACTATGAAATGTAAGCATGTGACACTATGAAA
Source organism: Liolophura sinensis (assembly GCF_032854445.1). Classification (NCBI taxonomy): domain Eukaryota; kingdom Metazoa; phylum Mollusca; class Polyplacophora; order Chitonida; family Chitonidae; genus Liolophura; species Liolophura sinensis. The sequence continues at coordinate 167,932 of NW_027017953.1, read as the reverse complement.
TGTAAACATGTGACACTATGAAATGTTGGCAATAACAGCCTTTTACATGCCCTAAAATTGTGCCATATTTTTGTCAAACACTGAGAAGTGACAAGCCATATAGATGCTAAATCTGCTCAAATTTACCTCCATGTACCTCCAAAGTTTCAAAACAACCACCTAGTAATAACAGTAAAACTGTACAGACGTGTCAAATCTGTTTTTGACAGATAAACCCACATGTATTGACAGGTAAACCCACATGTATTAAATTGCATGCACATATCAAACATTCACCTTTACTTTTGACATTGCTTTATTAATCTGTTATTGGATGCTGATGTTTGATTTATGACTTAAGCTCTGCTGTTCTTTATACAGGCAACCTAAAAAAAAACATCTAAAAAAATACAGCATTTTTGTGCATAATTTTTGGTTGTCTGCCTAATAACCTTTATTTCATTTTAGCTTCTTTCATTCTAAAGAAATACATGATTACATTTACCTGCCCAATGGCCGTCTGACTTTTGCCTGTCCCTCTGTATTAATGTAGACATAAAACACCCAGACATATTTCACTTATATGATGGCGGCCACCATTATGGTGGATGGAAACCAGGCACAGCCCAGGGGAAACCAACACCCATCCGCAGGTTGCTGGCAGACCTTCCCACGTACGGACGGAAAGGAAGCCAGCATGAGCTGGACTTGAACTCACAGCAATCGCATTGGTGAGAGACTCCTGGGTAATTACGCTGCGCTAGCGCCCTAACCAACTGAGCCACGGAGGCCCTGAGAGTTAATTAAGGGGGGGGGGGGGGGGGGTAATTAGGGGTGTAAGATGCTGAAATAGTCATACATATTGCTTGTTGCCAAAGCTCTCTCCTATTTGGGTGGTCTCGGTCTTACCTTACACAGCCTGTCCATACTGCTTGTATTAATAGTCAACTCTGTCCTGCCTGGATGGTGGGGGTCTGTTGGGGTCACTAACAGGTAAACATGTACTTTCTTCTGTTGTTAGTGCCAGACATACCTTACACAGCTCGTCTGTACTGCCTGTAGTAATGGTCAACTCTGTCCTGTCTGGGTGGTCGGGGTCTGCTGGAATCAGTAACGGGAGGCCATGAACTTATCCTGTTAGCAGTGTCAGACATACCTTACACAGCCTGTCCATACTGTCTGTAGTAATGGCCAGCTGTGTTCTGCCTGAGTGATCGGGGTCTACTGGGGTCACCAACGAGGTGGTGATGTACCTTCTCCTGTTAGCAGTGTCAGACATACCTTACACAGCCCATCCATACTGCCTGTAGTAATGGTCAGCTGTGTTCTGCCTGGGTGGCCGGGGTCTGCTGGAATCAGTAACGGCAGGCCATGAACTTCTCCTGTTAGTAGTGTCAGACATACCTTACACAGCCTGTCCACACTGCCTGTAGCAATGGCCAGCTGTGTTCTGCCTGGGTGGTGGGGATCTACTGGGGTCACTAACGGGGTGGTGATGTACCTTCTCCTGTTAGCAGTGTCAGACATACATGTACCTTACACAGCCCGTCCATACTGCTTGTAGTAATGGCCAGCGGTGTTCTGCCTGAGTGATCGGGGTCTACTGGGGTCACTAACGGGGTGGTGATTTACCTTCTCCTGTTAGCAGTGTCAGACATACCTTACACAGCCCATCCATACTGCCTGTAGTAATGGCCAGCGGTGTTCTGCCTGAGTGATCGGGGTCTACTGGGGTCACTAACGGGAGGCCATGTACCTTCTCCTGTTAGTAGTGTCAGACATACCTTACACAGCCCATCCATACTGTCTGTAGTAATGGCCAGCGGTGTTCTGCCTGAGTGATCGGGGTCTACTGGGGTCACTAACGGGGTGGTGATGTACCTTCTCCTGTTAGCAGTGTCAGACATATCTTACACAGCCCATCCATACTGCCTGTAGTAATGGCCAGCGGTGTTCTGCCTGAGTGATCGGGGTCTACTGGGGTCACTAACGGGAGGCCATGTACCTTCTCCTGTTAGTAGTGTCAGACATACCTTACACAGCCCATCCATACTGTCTGTAGTAATAGCCAGCTGTGTTCTGCCTGGGCGGTCGAGGTCTGCTGGAATCAGTAACGGGGTGGTGATGTACCTTCTCCTGTTAGCAGTGTCAGACATACCTTACACAGCCTGTCCATACTGCCTGTAGTAATGGTCAACTCTGTCCTGCCTGGGTGGTCGGGGTCTGCTGGAATCAGTAACGGGAGGCCATGTACCTTCTCCTGTTAGCAGTGTCAGACATACCTTACACAGCCCATCCATACTGCCTGTAGTAATAGCCAGCTGTGTTCTGCCTGAGTGATCGGGGTCTACTGGAATCAGTAACGGGAGGCCATGCACCTTCTCCTGTTAGCAGTGTCAGACATACCTTACACAGCCTGTCCATACTGTCTGTAGTAATAGCCAGCTGTGTTCTGCCTGAGTGATCGGGGTCTACTGGAATCAGTAACGGGAGGCCATGCACCTTCTCCTGTTAGCAGTGTCAGACATACCTTACACAGCCTGTCCATACTGCCTGTAGTAATGGTCAACTCTGTCCTGCCTGAGTGATCGGGGTCTACTGGAATCAGTAATGGGAGGCCATGTACCTTCTCCTGTTAGCAGTGTCAGACATACCTTACACAGCCTGTCCATACTGTCTGTAGTAATGGTCAACTCTGTCCTGCCTGGGTGGTCAGGGTCTGCTGGAATCAGTAACGGGAGGCCATGTACCTTCTCCTGTTAGCAGTGTCAGACATACGTTACTCAGCCCATCCATACTGCCTGTAGTAATAGCCAGCTGTGTTCTGCCTGAGTGATCGGGGTCTACTGGGGTCACTAACGGGAGGCCATGTACCTTCTCCTGTTAGCAGTGTCAGACATGCCTTACACAGCCCGTCGGTACTGCCTGTAGTAATAGCCAGCTGTGTTCTGCCTGGGTGGTCGGGGTCTGCTGGAATCAGTAACGAGGTGGTGATTTACCTTCCCCTGTTAGCAGTGTCAGACATACCTTACACAGCCCGTCGGTACTGCCTGTAGTAATGGCCAGCTGTGTTCTGCCTGGGTGGTCGGGGTCTACTGGAATCAGTAACGGGAGGCCATGTACCTTCTCCTGTTAGCAGTGTCAGACATACCTTACACAGCCTGTCCATACTGCCTGTAGTAATGGTCAACTCTGTCCTGCCTGGGAGGTCAGGGTCTGCTGGAATCAGTAACGGGGTGGTCATGTACCTTCTCCTGTTAGCAGTGTCAGACATACCTTACACAGCCCATCCATACTGTCTGTAGTAATGGCCAGCTGTGTTCTACCTGGGTGGTCAGGGTCTGCTGGAATCAGTAACGGGAGGCCATGTACCTTCTCCTGTTAGTAGTGTCAGACATACCTTACACAGCCTGTCCATACTGCCTGTGGTAATGGCCAGCTGTGTTCTGCCTGAGTGGTCGGGGTCTGCTGGAATCAGTAACGGGAGGCCATGTACCTTCTCCTCTTAGTAGTATCAGACATACCTTACACAGCCCTACCATACTGCCTGTAGTAATGGCCAGCTGTGTTCTGCCTGGGTGGTCGAGGTCTGCTGGAATCAGTAACGGGGTGGTGATGTACCTTCTCCTGTTAGCAGTGTCAGACATACCTTACACAGCCTGTCCATACTGTCTGTAGTAATGGCCAGCTGTGTTCTGCCTGGGCGGTCAGGGTCCGCTGGAATCAGTAACGGGGTGGTGATGTACCTTCCCCTGTTAGTAGTGTCAGACATACCTTATACAGCCCGTCGGTACTGTCTGTAGTAATGGCCAGCTGTGTTCTGCCTGGGTGGTCGGGGTCTGCTGGAACCAGCAACGGGAGGCCATGTACTTTCTCCTGTTAGTAGTGTCAGACATACCTTACACAGCCTGTCCATACTGTCTGTAGTAATAGCCAGCTGTGTTCTGCCTGGGTGGTCGGGGTCTGCTGGAATCAGTAACGGGGTGGTGATGTACCTTCCCCTGTTAGCAGTGTCAGACATACCTTACACAGCCCGTCTGTACTGCCTGTAGTAATGGCCAGCTGTGTTCTGCCTGGGCGGTCGGGGTCTGCTGGAATCAGTAATGGGGTTGTGATGTACCTTCTCCTGTTAGCAGTGTCAGACATACCTTACACAGCCCGTCGGTACTGCCTGTAGTAATAGCCAGCTGTGTTCTGCCTGGGTGGTCGGGGTCTGCTGGAATCAGTAACGAGGTGGTGATGTACCTTCCCCTGTTAGCAGTGTCAGACATACCTTCCACAGCCCGTCGGTACTGCCTGTAGTAATGGCCAGCTGTGTTCTGCCTGGGTGGTCGGGGTCCGCTGGAATCAGCAACGGGAGGTCATGTACCTTCTCCTGTTAGTAGTGTCAGACATACCTCACACAGCCTGTCCATACTGCCTGCACTATTGGTCAACTCTGTCCTGTCTGGGTGGTCGGGGTCTACTGGGGTCACTAACGAGGTGGTGATGTACCATCTCCTGTTAGTAGTGTCAGACATACCTTACACAGCCCGTCCATACTGCCTGTAGTAATGGCCAGCTGTGTTCTGCCTGGGTGGTCGGGGTCTGCTGGAATCAGTAACGGGGTGGTGATGTACCTTCTCCTGTTAGTAGTGTCAGACATACCTTACACAGCCCGTCCATACTGCCTGTAGTAATGGCCAGCTGTGTTCTGTTTGGGCGGTCGGGGTCTGCTGGAATCAGTAATGGGGTGGTGATGTACTTTCTCCTGTTAGCAGTGTCAGACATACCTTACACAGCCCGTCGGTACTGCCTGTAGTAATAGCCAGCTGTGTTCTGCCTGGGTGGTCGGGGTCTGCTGGAATCAGTAACGAGGTGGTGATGTACCATCTCCTGTTAGCAGTGTCAGACATACCTTACACAGCCCGTCGGTACTGCCTGTAGTAATGGCCAGCTGTGTTCTGCCTGGGTGGTCGGGGTCTGCTGGAACCAGTAACGGGAGGTCATGTACCTTCTCCTGTTAGTAGGGTCAGACATACCTCACACAGCCCATCCATACTGCCTGCAGTAATGGTCAACTCTGTCCTGTCTGGGTAGTCGGGGTCTACTGGGGTCACTAACGAGGTGGTGATGTACTATCTCCTGTTAGTAGTGTCAGACATACCTTACACAGCCCATCCATACTGCCCGTAGTAATGGCCAGCTGTGTTCTGCCTGGATGGTTGGGGTCTGCTGGGGTCAGTAACGGGGGGTCATGTACCCTCTCCTGGAGCTGTTTTATCCAGTCAACCAAACCTGCAATACTGAAGAACACATATCTTGAGGAAGAAAGGTTTGGCATCGGAGGCCTTATGCTGGAAGTTCATTGAAAGTAATGCGGCAATGGAGTGAAAACTTCAGGCTGTAAAAATTGTAATAAAGATATAAGGCACAGTGTGATAAGTAAATCACCTTATAGACAGCATGCCATGCTGTATTACATTTACACAGGTTTATGAACTTGACTGATGTTTAACGCCTAGTTTTCAGTCAGTTTTACGAGGACAGGATACTGGTCTGGCCAGTATAAACCACCTATCTTCCGGAAAGTACTTGACAAATCTCCTGACTCAAAGCTGCAGTGGATGCATCAAAGTCTGTACTGAAGCTTGACCTTGATGGTCAGGTGCTAAAGAGAAAACCACACTTCAGCCCTCAGAATGAATTTGCGAGGAAGTTTATACAGTAGTCGTAGTCATGAACATGCGCCGCTCAATGTTGACTTTCAACCTCTCAGTGCTGAGCACCAAGTTATGCAGCAACAAATATCATCCTGAGGTCTGATCCCAGGTCTTTCCCTTCCAGTTGAATGTTCTATTTATTTATTTGATTGGTGTTTCACTTATACGACAGCAGCCAGCATTATGGTGCGAGGAAAACGAGAAAAGCCTGGTAGAAACCCAGAAGAAGCTAACATGAGCTGGACTTGAACTCACAGCGACCACATTAGTGAGAGGCTCCTGCATCACTGCACCATGCTGGTCTGCTAAGCCTCTCCGCCATAGAGCCCCCCGTGAACGCTCTGACAAAGCGATCACAGTTACAAAATGTAGAGTAGAGAAAAGTGCCTAGACATAAGACAGAAGAGAATTTTTGATGTGAATTCGTAGTCATTGTGCTAATAACTTGTTCGCATGTTGTAGTCAAAATGATCATACTACATCTAATGTCTTCATGTACCTAAAACATCTGTCAAATTCAAATGTTGGCACAAGCCTGATAAACTCGCCCTTGTGAAGGCCAATACTGCAGGGCTTGTCTCATGGAGGCTGTGTCAATCTTCAGCTTACTGATAAACTCGCCCTTGTGAAGGCCAATACTGCAGGGCTTGTCTCATGGAGGCCAAGTCAATCTTCAGCTTACTGATAAACTCAACCTTGTGAAAGACAATACCGCAGGGCTTGTCTCATGGAGGCTGAGTCAATCTTCAGCTTACTGATAAACTCACCCTTGTGAAGGCCAATACTGCAGCGCTTGTCTCATGGAGGCTGAGTCAATCTTCAGCTTACCCATAAACTCACCCCATTCTGCAGGGCTTGTCTCATGGAGGCTGAGTCAATCTTCAGCTTACTGATAAACTCACCCTATACTGCAGGGCTTGTCTCATGGCGGCTGAGTCAATTTTCAGCTTACTGATCAACTCGCCCTTGTAAAGGCCAATACTGCAGGGCTTGTCTCATGGAGGTTGAGTCAATCTTCAGCTTACTGATAAACTCGCCCTTGTGTAGGCCACTACTGCAGGGCTTGTCTCATGGAGGCTGAGTCAATCTTCAGCTTACCCATAAACTCGCCCTTGTGGAGGCCAATACTGCAGGGCTTGTCTCATGGAGGCTAAGTCAACCTTCAGCTTACCCATAAACTCACCCTATACTGCAGGGCTTGTCTCATGGAGGCTGAGTCAATCTTCAGCTTACTGATAAACTCGACCTTGTGAAAGACAATACTGCAGGGCTTGTCTCATGGAGGCTGAGTCAATCTTCAGCTTACTGATAAACTCACCCTTGTGAAGGCCAATACTGCAGCGCTTGTCTCATGGAGGCTGAGTCAATCTTCAGCTTACCCATAAACTCACCCCATACTGCAGGGCTTGTCTCATGGAGGCTGAGTCAATCTTCAGCTTACTGACAAACTCACCCTATACTGCAGGGCTTGTCTCATGGAGGCTGAGTCAATTTTCAGCTTACTGATCAACTCGCCCTTGTAAAGGCCAATACTGCAGGGTTTGTCTCATGGAGGTTGAGTCAATCTTCAGCTTACTGATAAATTCGCCCTTGTGTAGGCCACTACTGCAGGGCTTGTCTCATGGAGGCTGAGTCAATCTTCAGCTTACTGATAAACTCGCCCTTGTGGAGGCCAATACTGCAGGGCTTGTCTCATGGAGGCTAAGTCAACCTTCAGCTTACCCATAAACTCACCCTATACTGCAGGGCTTGTCTCATGGAGGCTGAGTCAATCTTCAGCTTGCCCATAAACTCGCCCTTGTGAATCCCAATACTGCAGGGCTTGTCTCATGGAGGCTGAGTCAATCTTCAGCTTACCCATAAACTCACCCTATACTGCAGGGCTTGTCTCATGGAGGCTGAGTCAATCTTCAGCTTACTGATAAACTCGACCTTGTGAAAGACAATACTGCAGGGCTTGTCTCATGGAAGCTGAGTCAATCATCAGATTATTGATAAACTCGCACTTGTGGAGGCCAATACTGCAGGGCTTGTCTCATGGAGGCTGAGTCAATCTTCAGCTTACCCATAAACTCAACCTATACTGCAGGGCTTGTTTCATGGAGGCTGAGTCAATCTTCAGCTTACTGATAAACTCACCCTATACTGCAGGGCTTGTCTCAAGGAGGCTGAGTCAATCCTCAGCTTACTGATAAACTCGACCTTGTGAAAGACAATACTGCAGGGCTTGTCTCATGGAGGCTGTCAATCATCAGATTATTGATAAACGCCCTTGTGAAGGCCAATACTGCAGGGCTTGTCTCATGGAGGCTGAGTCAATATTCAGCTTACCCATAAACTCGCCCTTGGGAGGCCAATACTGCAGGGCTTGTCTCATGGAGGCTGAGTCAATCATCAGATTATTGATAAACTAGCCCTTGTGAAGGCCAGTACTGTAAGGCTTGTCTCATGGAGGCTGAGTCAATATTCAGCTTATCGATAAACTCACCTTATACTGCAGGGCTTGTCTCGTGGAGGCCAAGTCAATCTTCAGCTTACTGATAAACCCTTGTGAAGGCCAATACTGCAGGGTTTGTCTCATGGAGGCTGAGTCAATATTCAGCTTACTGATAAACTTGCTCTTGTGGAGGCCAATACTGCAGGGCTTGTCTCATGGAGGCTAAGTCAATATTCAGCTTACCGATAAACTCGCCCTTGTGGAGGCCAATACTGCAGGGCTTTTCTCATAGAGGATGAGTCAATCTTCAGCTTATCGATAAACTTACCCTTGGGAGGCCAATACTGCAGGGCTTGTCTCATGGAGGCTGAGTCAATCTTCAGCTTACTGATAAACTCGCCCTTGGGAAGGCCTATACTGCAGGGCATCTCTCAAGGAGGCTCGGTCAATCATCAGCTTGCCGATACACTCACCCTTGTGGAGGCCAATGCTGCAGGGCTTGTCTCATGGAGGCTGAGTCAATCTTAAGCTTACTGATAAAGTCACCCTTGTAAAGGCCAATACTGCAGGGCTTGTCTCATGGAGGCTGAGTCAATCTTCACCTTGCCCATAAACTCGCCCTTGTGAATCCCAATACTGCAGGGCTTCTCTCATGGAGGCTGAGTCAATCTTCAGCTTACTGATAAACTCACCCTATACTGCAGGGCTTGTCTCGTGGAGGCTGAGTCAATCTTCAGCTTATCGATAAACTCACCCTTGGGAGGCCAATACTGCAGGGCTTGTTTCATGGAGGCTGAGTCAATATTCAGCTCGCCGATAAACTCACCCTTGGGAGGCCAATACTGCAGGGTTTGTTTCATGGAGGCTGAGTCAATCTTCAGCTTACTGATAAACTCGCCCTTGGGAGGCCAATGCTGCACGGCTTGTCTCATGGAGGCTGAGTCAATCTTCAGCTTGCCGATAAACTTGCCCTTGTGAAGGCCAATACTGCAGGGCTTGTCTCATAGAGGCTGAGTCAATCTTCAGCTTATCGATAAACTCACCCTTGGGAGGCCAATACTGCAGGGCTTGTTTCATGGAGGCTGAGTCAATCTTCAGCTTACTGATAAACTCCCCCTTGTGAAGGCCAATACAGTAGGGCTTGTCTCATGGAGTCTCAGTCAATCTTCAGCTTACCAATAAACTCACCCTTGGGAGGCCAATACTGCAGGGCTTGTTTCATGGAGGCTGAGTCAATCTTCAGCTTACTGATCACACATGTGTTTGGTGATCAATCTTCAGCTTATCGATAAACTCACCCTTGGGAGGCCAATACTGCAGGGCTTGTCTCATGGAGGCTGAGTCAATCTTCAGCTTACTGATAAACTCGCCCTTGTGAAGGCCAATACTGCAGGGCTTGTCTCATGGAGGCTGAGTCAATCTTCAGCTTACTGATAAACTCCCCCTTGTGAAGGCTAATACTGCAGGGCTTGTTTCATGGGGGCTGAGTCAATCTTCAGCTTGCCGATAAACTTGCCCTTGTGGAGGCCAATACTGCAGGGCTTGTCTCATGGAGGCTGAGTCAATCTTCAGCTTACTGATAAACATATGTTTGGTGAAATCATACATGTGTTTGGTAAAATCACACATGTGTCTGGTAAAATCATACATGTGTCTGGTGAAATCACACGTGTGTTTGGTGATCAATCTTCAGCTTATCGATAAACTTGCCCTTGGGAGGCCAATACCGCAGGGCTTGTCTCATGGAGGCTGAGTCAATCTTCAGCTTACTGATAAACTCAACCTTGGGAGGCCAATACTGCAGCGCTTGTCTCATGGAGGCTGAGTCAATCTTCAGCTTACTGATAAACTCGCCCTTGTGAAGGCCAATACTGCAGGGCTTGTCTCATGGAGGCTGAGTCAATCTTCAGCTTACTGATAAACTCCCCCTTGTGAAGGCTAATACTGCAGGGCTTGTCTCATGGGGGCTGAGTCAATCTTCAGCTTACCGATAAACTCACCCTTGGGAGGCCAATACTGCAGGCCTTGTCTTATGGAGGCTGAGTCAATCTTCAGCTTATTGATAAACTCACCCCCTGGGAGGCCAATACTGCAGGGCTTGTCTCATGGAGGCTGAGTCAATCTTCAGCTTACTGATAAACTCGCCCTTGGGAGGCCAATACTGCAGGGCTTGTCTCATGGAGCCTGTGTCAATCTTCAGCTTACTTATAAACTCGCCCTTGTGAAGGCCAATACTGCATGGCTTGTCCCATAGAGGTGGCGTCAATCTTCAGCTTACTGATAAACTTACCCTTGTGAAGGCGAATACTGCAGGGCTTGTTTCATGGAGGCTGAGTCAATCTTCAGCTTATTGCCATCACTGTCAACATGCATACCCACAAACAACATAATAGGGCATGGCATTAAACACCAATCAAGAAAAAGACAAACAAACAAATAAATCTCTCCATTGAAGTGTTCGTGTCTTTGCTGAAATCATACATATGTTTGGTGAAATCATACATGTGTTTGGTAAAATCACACATGTGTCTGGTAAAATCATACACGTGTCTGGTGAAATCACACGTGTGTTTGGTGATCATTCATGTTTTTGTTAAAATCAGACATGTGTTTGTTGAAATCATACACGTGTTTGGTGAAATCATACATGTGATTGTTACAAATCATACATGTGTCTGGTGAAATCATACATGTGTTTGGTAAAATCACACGTGTTTTGTAATCATACACTGAAATAACACATGTTTGGTGAAATCATACACGTTTGGTGAAATCACACACATGTTTGCAGGTGTTTGGTGAAATCATACATGCGTTTGGTAAAATCATACATGTTTTTGGTGAAATCATAGATGTCTTTGATGAAATCATACGTGTTTAGTGAAATGATACATGTGTTTGGTGAAATCACACATGTGCTTGGTGAAATCACACATGTCTTTGATGAAATCATACATGTTTTTGGTGATCATACATGTGTTTAGTGAAATCATTCATGAGTTTGGTGAAATCATACATGTCTTTCATGAAATTATAAATGTGTTTAGTGAAATGACACATGTTTGGTGAAATCACACGTGTGCTTGGTGTAATCACTCATGTCTTTGATGAAATCATACAAGTGTTTGGTGAAACCATACTTTTTGGTGAAATCATACATGTGTTTAGTGAAATCATACATCTTTGGTGAAATCATACATGTGTTTGGTGAAATCATACATGAGTTTGGTAAAATCATACATGAGTTTGGTAAAATCACACGTTTTTGGTGAAATCACACGTCTTTGATGAAATCATACATGTGTTTAGTGAAATCATACATGTGTTTAGTGAAATCATACGTGTTTGGTGAAATCATACACATGTTTGGTGAAATCACACACGTGTTTGCAGGTGTTTGGTGAAATCATACATGAGTTTGGTAAAATCATACATGTTTTTGGTGAAATCATACATGTTTTTGATGAAATCATACATGTGTTTAGTGAATTGACACGTGTTTGGTGAAATCACACGTGTGCTTGGTGTAATCACTCATGTCTTTGATGAAATCATACAAGTGTTTGGTGAAATCACACGTCTTTGATGATATCATACATGTGTTTGGTGAAATTATACATGTGTTTGGTAAATCATACATGTGTTTGGTGAAATCATACATGAGTTTGGTAAAATCACACATGTTTTTGGTGAAATCACACGTCTTTGATGATATCATACATGTGTTTGGTGAAATGATACATGTGTTTAGTGAAATCATACATGTGTTTGGTGAAATCATACATGAGTTTGGTGAAATCATACATGAGTTTGGTAAAATCATACATGTTTTTGGTGAAATCATACATGTTTTTGATGAAATCATACATGTGTTTAGTGAATTGACACGTGTTTGGTGAAATCACATGTGTGCTTGGTGAAATCACACGTCTGATGAAATCATACATGTGTTTGGTGATCATACATGTATTTGGTGAAATCATACATGAGTTTGGTAAAATCATACATGTTTTTGGTGAAATCATACGTCTTTGATGAAATCATAAATGTGTTTGGTGAAATCATACATTTTAGGTGAAATCATACATGTGTTTGGTAAAATCATACATGGGTTTAGAGAAATCATACAAGTGTTTGGTGAAATCATACGTTTCTGGTGAAATCATACATGTTTTTGGTGAAATAATACACATTAATTAGACAAATCACTGAGACAGAGATTCAATCTCCTCTGCACATGTAGATGCTCTGAGCAACAGGAGCTTATCATGAGGTAGGTGTGAGAAAAACATGAACATGTAAACAGTTACCTCAGCCGGAACTCAGCTTCTCTGAATGGAAACAGCTCAACGTTGGGCATTCCTGTTGCCATGGAGATCATTGTGGGTGGGCTCTGTGCCTGAATGGCAGCTGGAAAAGTTGATTACATATAAATTGACAAACCCTGTGAAATTGTGCAGAACATGTGGCCAAGTAAGTACATTGGAGCAATACTAATTTGGGCTAATATGGCACAGTACCTGTACAACGCATCTGAGTAAGTGTAACACTGTAGAGCCATGGATAATATTTACTTGTAGAGCCATCCACAGTGTTTAGCTGTAGAGCCATCCACAGTGTTTAGCTGTAGAGCCATCCACAGTGTTTACCTGTACAGCCTTCCACAGTGTTTACCTGTACAGCCATCCACAGTGTTTACCTGTACAGCCATCCACAGTGTTTACCTGTACAGCCATCCACAGTGTTTAGCTGTACAGCCATCCACAGTGTTTACCTGTACAGCCATCCACAGTGTTTACCTGTACAGCCATCCACAGTGTTTACCTGTGCGGTCATTACATGTAACAGTGTTTAAGTGTTGTACCATCAACAGTTTCTAGAGGTTGAACAATAAGTAGTGTTTACCTTCTCAGCTGCTTTGCATTTGTTGTTAGTACACTCATGAACAGTAGTGCATCTAGTTTAATTATAGATTTATTAATTTCCAGGGTTAAGTAGAACCCTGGTCTCTGCACTGTTATGCTCCCAGCCTTATACAAGCACATGTAACATGGTTAAAATATGTTTGACATGATCTCCTCATCCACTTCAGTGTTTGAGGCCATACTCAAGAATATTTCACCTTTAGGAAACCGGCCAGCATTATGGTGGCAGTAAACTGGGCAGAGTCCCAGGGAAACCCACAACAATCTGCAGGTTGCTAACACACCTTCCCACGTTCGGCCAGAGAGGAAGCTTGCATAAGCTGGGCTTGAACTCAGAGACCACACTGGTGAGAGGCCGCCGAGTCATTGCGCCACACTTGTACACTAACCACCTCAGCCACAGAGGGCAAAGTACTTAGAGAATGACACTGTTAACAAGTCAGTTTGCATCAGTGATGTATTTTAAGACACCTGGAAAACCCTTCTGCACACTGCCACAGCCAAAGATTGATTGTGATAATTTTTCCTCATGTTCGACATCAATAACTATTTCCTAACGTGTTGAAAACTTTGATGGTTGAACAAATTAGTTTGGTACACTTTACATTTTAACCCCCGATGAAAAGAGGTGTTACTCAAGATGTTCGTTTTGTGGCAAATATTATACATACAGTACAGCCAAAACATTATACATACAGCACATCCAAAAACATTATACATACAGTACAGCCACAAACATTATACATACAGCACATCCACAAACATTATACATACAGTACAGCCATAAAGATTATACATACAGTACAGCCATAAACATTACACATACAGTACAGCCACAAACATTATACATACAGTGCAGTCACAAACATTATACATACATCACATCCACAAACATTATACATACAGTACAGCCACAAACATTATACATACGGCACAGCCACAAACATTATACATACGGCACAGCCACAAACATTATACATACGGCACAGCCACTAACATTATACATACAGTACAGCCACAAACATTATACATACAGTGCAGTCACAAACATTATACATACATCACATCCACAAACATTATACATACAGCACAGCCACAAACATTATACATACAGTACAGCCACAAACATTATACATACAGTACAGCCACAAACATTATACATACAGCACATCCACAAACATTATACATACAGTACAGCCAAAACATTATACATACAGCACATCCAAAAACATTATACATACAGTACAGCCATAAAGATTATACATACAGTACATCCACAAACATTATACATACAGTACAGCCACAAACATTATACATACAGTACATCCACAAACATTATACATACAGTACAGCCACAAACATTATACATACAGTACAGCCACAAACATTATACATACAGTACATCCACAAACATTATACATACAGTACAGCCACAAACATTATACATACGGCACAGCCACAAACATTATACATACGGCACAGCCACAAACATTATACATACGGCACAGCCACAAACATTATACATACAGTACAGCCACAAACATTATACATACAGTACAGCCACAAACATTAGACATACAGCACATCCACAAACATTATACATACAGTACAGCCACAAACATTATACATACAGTGCAGCCACAAACAACGCTAGAAATGGTGATGATACATAAGATCACAGTCACAAAGTCAGGCTCATGACTAACGATAGGTATGGTGATGATACACACAGTACAGTCCCAAAGCCAGCTCATGACTAACGATAGGAATGGTGATGATACATACTGTACAGTCACAAAGCCAGACTCATGACTAATGACAGGAATGGTGATGATACATACAGTACAGTCACAAAGCCAGACTCATGACTAACGATAGGAATGGCGATGATACATACTGTACAGTCACAAAGCCAGACTCATGACTAACGATAGGAATGGTGGTAATGATACATACTGTACAGTCACAAAGCCAGGGTCATGACTAACGATAGGAATGGCAATGATACATACTGTACAGTCACAAAGCTAGACTCATGACTAACGATAGGAATGGTGGTAATGATACATACTGTACAGTCACAAAGCCAGGGTCATGACTAACGATAGGAATGGCGATGATACATACTGTACAGTCACAAAGCTAGACTCATGACTAACGATAGGAATGGTGATTATACATACGATCACAGTCACAAAGCCAGGAATGGTGATGATACAAACAGTACAGTCACAAAGCCAGGTTCATGACTAACGATAGGAATGGTGATGATACATACAGTACAGTCACAAAGCCAGGCTCTTGACTAATGACAGGTATGGTAATGATACAAACAGTACAGTCACAAAGCCAGGCTCATGACTAACGACAGGAATGGTGATGATACATACTGTAAGATAACAAAGCCAGGCTCATGACTAACGATAGGAATGGTGATGATACATACAGTACAGTCACAAAGCCAGGCTCATCACTAATGATAGGAATGGTGATGATACATAAGATCACAGTCACAAAGCCAGGCTCATGACTAACGATAGGAATGGTGATGATACATACTGTACAATCACAAAGCCAGGCTCATGACTAATGATAGGAATGGCGATGATACATACTGTACAGTCACAAAGCCAGGCTCATGACTAATGATAGGAATGGTGATCATACATACAGTACAGTCACAAAGCCAGACTCATGACTAACGATAGGAATGGCGATGATACATACTGTACAGTCACAAAGCCAGGCTCATGACTAATGATAGGAATGGCGATGATACATACTGTACAGTCACAAAGCTAGACTCATGACTAACGATAGGAATGGTGGTAATGATACATACTGTACAGTCATAAAGCCAGGGTCATGACTAACGATAGGAATGGCGATGATACATACTGTACAGTCACAAAGCCAGGCTCATGACTAATGATAGGAATGGCGATGATACATACTGTACAGTCACAAAGCTAGACTCATGACTAATGATAGGAATGGCGATGATACATACTGTACAGTCACAAAGCTAGACTCATGACTAACGATAGGAATGGTGGTAATGATACATACTGTACAGTCACAAAACCAGGGTCATGACTAACGATAGGAATGGCGATGATACATACTGTACAGTCACAAAGCTAGACTCATGACTAACGATAGGAATGGTGATGATACATACTGTACAGTCACAAAGCCAGGCTCATCACTAATGATAGGAATGGTGATGATACATTAGATCACAGTCACAAAGCCAGGCTCATGACTAACGATAGGAATGGTGATGATACATACAGTACAATCAGAAAGCTAGACTCATGACTAACGATAGGAATGGTGATGATACATACTGTACAGTCACAAAGCCAGACTCATGACTAATGATAGGAATGGTGATGATACATACAGTACAGTCACAAAGCTAGACTCATGACTAACGACAGGAATGGCGATTATACATACTGTACAGTCACAAAGCCAGGCTCATGACTAATGATAGGAATGGTGATGATACATAAGATCACAGTCACAAAGCCAGGCTCATGACTAACGATAGGAATGGTGATGATACATACTGTACAATCAGAAAGCCAGACTCATGACTAACGATAGGAATGGTGATGATACATACTGTACAGTCACAAAGCCAGGCTTATGACTAACGATAGGAATGGTGATGATACATACAGTACAGTCACAAAGCCAGACTCATCACTAACGATAGGAATGGTGATGATACATACTGTACAGTCACAAAGCCAGGCTCATGACTAATGATAGGAATGGTGATGATACATATAGTACAGTCACAAAGCCAGACTCATGCCTAACGATAAGAATGGCTATGATACATACTGTACAGTCACAAAGCTAGACTCATGACTAACGAAAGGAAAGGCGATGATACATACTGTACAGTCACAAAGCTAGACTCATGACTAACGATAGGAATGGTGATGATACATACTGTACAGTCACAAAGCTAGATTCATGACTAACGATAGGAATGGCGATGATACATACTGTACAGTCACAAAGCCAGGCTTATGACTAACGATAGGAATGGTGATGATACAAACAGTACAGTCACAAAGCCAGGTTCATGACTAATGACAGGTATGGTGATGATACATACTGTACAATCACAAAGCCAGGCTCATGACTAACGATAGGAATGGTGATGATACATACTGTACAGTCACAAAGCCAGGCTTATGACTAACGATAGAAATGGCGATGATACATAAGATCACAGTCACAAAGCCAGGGTCATGACTAACGATAGGAATGGTGATGATACATACTGTACAGTCACAAAGCCAGGGTCATGACTAACGATAGGAATGGCGATGATACATACTGTACAGTCACAAAGCTAGACTCATGACTAACGATAGGAATGGTGATGATACATACTGTACAGTCACAAAGCCAGGCTCATCACTAATGATAGGAATGGTGATGATACATAAGATCACAGTCACAAAGCCAGGCTCATGACTAACGATAGGAATGGTGATGATACATACTGTACAATCAGAAAGCCAGACTCATGACTAACGATAGGAATGGTGATGATACATACTGTACAGTCACAAAGCCAGGCTTATGACTAACGATAGGAATGGTGATGATACATACAGTACAGTCACAAAGCCAGACTCATCACTAACGATAGGAATGGTGATGATACATACTGTACAGTCACAAAGCCAGGCTCATGACTAATGATAGGAATGGTGATGATACATATAGTACAGTCACAAAGCCAGACTCATGCCTAACGATAAGAATGGCTATGATACATACTGTACAGTCACAAAGCTAGACTCATGACTAACGAAAGGAAAGGCGATGATACATACTGTACAGTCACAAAGCTAGACTCATGACTAACGATAGGAATGGTGATGATACATACTGTACAGTCACAAAGCTAGATTCATGACTAACGATAGGAATGGCGATGATACATACTGTACAGTCACAAAGCCAGGCTTATGACTAACGATAGGAATGGTGATGATACAAACAGTACAGTCACAAAGCCAGGTTCATGACTAATGACAGGTATGGTGATGATACATACTGTACAATCACAAAGCCAGGCTCATGACTAACGATAGGAATGGCGATGATACATACTGTACAGTCACAAAGCCAGACTCATGACTAACGATAGGAATGGTGATGATACATACTGTACAGTCACAAAGCCAGGCTTATGACTAACGATAGAAATGGCGATGATACATACTGTACAGTCACAAAGCTAGACTCATGACTAACGATAGGAATGGTGATGATACATACTGTACAGTCACAAAGCCAGGCTCATCACTAATGATAGGAATGGTGATGATACATAAGATCACAGTCACAAAGCCAGGCTCATGACTAACGATAGGAATGGTGATGATACATAAGATCACAGTCACAAAGCCAGGGTCATGACTAACGATAGGAATGGCGATGATACATACTGTACAGTCACAAAGCTAGACTCATGACTAACGATAGGAATGGTGATGATACATACTGTACAGTCACAAAGCCAGGCTCATCACTAATGATAGGAATGGTGATGATACATAAGATCACAGTCACAAAGCCAGGCTCATGACTAACGATAGGAATGGTGATGATACATACTGTACAATCAGAAAGCTAGACTCATGACTAACGATAGGAATGGTGATGATACATACTGTACAGTCACAAAGCCAGACTCATGACTAACGATAGGAATGGCGATGATACATACTGTACAGTCACAAAGCCAGACTCATGACTAATGATAGGAATGGTGATGATACATACAGTACAGTCACAAAGCCAGACTCATGACTAACGATAGGAATGGCGATGATACATACTGTACAGTCACAAAGCTAGACTCATGACTAACGATAGGAATGGTGGTAATGATACATACTGTACAGTCACAAAGCCAGGGTCATGACTAACGATAGGAATGGCGATGATACATACTGTACAGTCACAAAGCTAGACTCATGAGTAACGATAGGAATGGTGATGATACATACTGTACAGTCACAAAGCCAGGCTCATGACTAATGATAGGAATGGTGATGATACATAAGATCACAGTCACAAAGCCAGGCTCATGACTAACGATAGGAATGGTGATGATACATACTGTACAATCAGAAAGCCAGACTCATGACTAACGATAGGAATGGTGATGATACATACTGTACAGTCACAAAGCCAGGGTCATGACTAACGATAGGAATGGCGATGATACATACTGTACAGTCACAAAGCTAGACTCATGAGTAACGATAGGAATGGTGATGATACATACTGTACAGTCACAAAGCCAGGCTCATCACTAATGATAGGAATGGTGATGATACATAAGATCACAGTCACAAAGCCAGGCTCATGACTAACGATAGGAATGGTGATGATACATACTGTACAATCAGAAAGCCAGACTCATGACTAACGATAGGAATGGTGATGATACATACTGTACATTCACAAAGCCAGGCTTATGACTAACGATAGGAATGGTGATGATACATACAGTACAGTCACAAAGCCAGACTCATGACTAACGATAGGAATGGTGATTATACATACTGTACAGTCACAAAGCCAGGCTCATCACTAATGATAGGAATGGTGATGATACAAACAGTACAGTCACAAAGCCAGACTCATGACTAACGATAGGAATGGCTATGATACATACTGTACAGTCACAAAGCTAGACTCATGACTAACGATAGGAAAGGCGATGATACATACTGTACAGTCACAAAGCTAGACTCATGACTAACGATAGGAATGGTGATGATACATACTGTACAGTCACAAAGCTAGACTCATGACTAATGATAGGAATGGCGATGATACATACTGTACAGTAACAAAGCTAGATTCATGACTAACGATAGGAATGGCGATGATACATACTGTACAATCACAAAGCCAGGCTTATGACTAACGATAGGAATGGTGATGATACAAACAGTACAGTCACAAAGCCAGGTTCATGACTAATGACAGGTATGGTGATGATACATACTGTACAATCACAAAGCCAGGCTCATGACTAACGATAGGAATGGCGATGATACATACTGTACAGTCACAAAGCTAGACTCATGACTAACGATAGGAATGGTGATGATACATACTGTACAGTCACAAAGCCAGGCTTATGACTAACGATAGGAATGGCGATGATACATACTGTACAGTCACAAAGCCAGGTTCATGACTAACGACAGGAATGGTGGTGATGATACATACTGTACAGTCACAAAGCCAGGTTCATGACTAACGATAGGAATGGTTATGATACATACTGTACAGTCACAAAGCCAGGTTCATGACTAACGATAGGAATGGTGATGGTACATACAGTACAGTCACAAAGCCAGGCTCATGACTAACGATAGGAATGGTGATGATACATAAGATCACAGTCACAAAGCCAGGGTCATGACTAACGATAGGAATGGTGATGATACATACTGTACAGTCACAAAGCCAGGCTCATGACTAATGATAGGAATGGTGATGATACATACAGTACAGTCACAAAGCCAGACTCATGACTAACGATAGGAATGGCGATGAAACATACTGTACAGTCACAAAGCTAGACTCATGACTAACGATAGGAATGGTGATGATACATACTGTAAAGTCACAAAGCTAGACTCATGACTAACGATAGGAATGGCGATGATACATATGATGATAGTCTATTATCAATCACCAAACAGATATGGAACAATTTCACGGATCACTTACTCAACACTCTCAACATCATGGGTTTCCGGGCTGCGCTGACAGCATTCAAAAATCTGTAATAATTCATCCTTACAACCACCAGTAATGCTCAGGTTTTGATCCACATTCAAACTGCCTTTCACAAACTTGTTGCCACGGTAACATCACAGGAAGGTCTTTCATGAAAGCACCTACAGAACAGAGACAATGGTTACTGATATCAGTTAGATGTTTGTGTATACTAAGCTGTTGCCATTTAACTGTCTGGTTCACAGACAATTTGTTAATCTTCTCTTTTCTCTTGATTTGTTAATTTGTGAAGACATATTAGAAAGCATTTCACAGTACTTGTCTATGCCACTTGAATCAATAATCAGTTGTCAAGTAGGGTAACTCTCACGAAGCAATGCTGTTACAACTGTTACGGAGGGAAACAGCTCCAAATGTCTTTGATGTACAGTGTATACCCATTCATCCACCCTCCCATACTGCTGGCCAGGCTAGGACAAGATGACAAGAGCATCAGTATTGTACGTTCATCTACCCTTCCATACTCCTGGCCAGACTAGGACAAGATGACAAGAGCATCAGTATTGTACGTTCATCTACCCTTCCATACTCCTGGCCAGACTAGGACAAGATGACAAGAGCATCAGTATTGTACGTTCATCCACCCTTCCATACTGCTGGCCAGACTAGGACAAGATGACAAGAGCATCAGTATTGTACGTTCATCCACCCTTCCATACTGCTGGCCAGACTAGGACAAGATGACAAGAGCATCAGTATTGTACGTTTATCTACCCTTGCATACTGCTGGCCAGACTAGGACAAGATGACAAGAGCATCAGTATTGTACGTTTATCTACCCTTGCATACTGCTGGCCAGACTAGGACAAGATGACAAGAGCATCAGTATTGTACGTTTATCTACCCTTGCATACTGCTGGCCAGACTAGGACAAGATGACAAGGGCATCAGTATTGTACGTTCACCTACCCTTGCATACTGCTGGCCAGACTAGGACAAGTTAACAACAGTACCTGTATTGTACGTTCATCCACCCTTCCATACTCCTGGCCAGCCTAGGACAAGTTATCAACAGTACCTGTATTGTACCGTTCATCTACCCTTCCCTACTGACGGCTAGCCTAGAACAAGTTAGCAACAGCACCTGTATTGTACGTTCATCTACCCTTCCATACTCCTGGCCAGCCTAAGACAAGTTATCAACAGTACCTGTATTGTACCGTTCATCTACCCTTCCCTACTGATGGCTAGCCTAGAACAAGTTAGCAACAGCACCTGTATTGTACGTTCATCTACCCTTCCATACTCCTGGCCAGCCTAAGACAAGTTATCAACAGTACCTGTATTGTACCGTTCATCTACCCTTCCCTACTGACGGCTAGCCTAGGACAAGTTAACAACAGTACCTGTATTGCACATTCATCTACCCTCCCATAGAGAAAGAATGTGTGTGGTTCAACTGATCTGAGGATGGACTAATGTACCAAGCAGTACAGAGCCACACTCAAACCTGGCAGAACTCAGCAGGACTGACAAGCACTTTCTCGCAGTCAAGTAACTTGAGGGTTCCGTGAGATATGTCATCAGCTGAAGTCGAGCTACAAACAAGTAGGTGGCTTACATATGGCACATACATATTCTGCTCACCCAACAACACAGACTATAAATACACTCTCTAGTGGGGAAAAAGTATACATTTCGTGCATAACTGACTTGGACAATTTTGGAGAACATATCACGAACATGATAACTTGTCGATACTAGCGACTCAGAACTGTCAGAAGTACAACTTTACAAACTCAGTCATTTGTGAAGATCAGTGTCCTTCAGTGAGTTCCGCGTGCAAAGTTAGTCTTCTCCTGTGTTGGGTGACCCTTGAGCACTCACATGACGTCACAGGAGATTGCGTGATTATGTCTCATAGAAACAATGCTTTCGTTCCCCTGACATGGTTGGATCTACTGTATCTATACTAACCCTAACCGACATGGTTGGACCTACTGTATCTATACTAACCCTAACCGACATGGTTGGATCTACTGTATCTATACTAACCCTAACCGACATGGTTGGACCTACTGTATCTATACTAACCCTAACCGACATGGTTGGACCTACTGTATCTATACTAACCCTAACCGACATGGTTGGACCTACTGTATCTATACTGACCCTAACCAACATGGTTGGATCTACTGTATCTATACTAGCCCTAACCGACATGGTTGGACCTACTGTATCTATACTAACCCTAACTGACATGGTTGGACCTACTGTATCTATACTAGCCCTAACCGACATGGTCAGATCTACTGTATATATACTAACCCTAACCGACATGGTTGGACCTACTGTATCTATACTAACCCTAACCGACATGGTTGGACCTACTGTATCTATACTAACCCTAACCAACATGGTTGGATCTACTGTATCTATACTAACCCTAACCGACATGGTTGGACCTACTGTATCTATACTGACCCTAACCGACATGGTTGGATCTACTGTATCTATACTAGCCCTAACCAACATGGTTGGACCTACTGTATCTATACTAACCCTAACCAACATGGTTGGACCTACTGTATCTATACTAACCCTAAGCCACATGGTCAGATCTACTGTATCTATACTAACCCTAAAAGACATGGTTGGATCTACTGTATCTATACTAACCCTAACCGACATGGTTGGACCTACTGTATCTATACTAACCCTAACCGACATGGGTGGACCTACTGTATCTATACTAACCCTAACCGACATGGTTGGATCTACTGTATCTATACTAACCCTAACTGACATGGTTGGACCTACTGTATCTATACTAACCCTAAGCCACATGGTCAGATCTACTGTATCTATACTAACCCTAAGTGACATGGTTGGACCTACTGTATCTATACTAACCCTAAGCGACATGGTTGGATCTACTGTATCTATACTAGCCCTAACCGACATGGTTGGACCTACTGTATCTATACTAACCCTAACCGACATGGTTGGACCTACTGTATCTATACTAACCCTAACCAACATGGTTGGACCTACTGTATCTATACTAACCCTAAGCTACATGGTCAGATCTACTGTATATATACTAACCCTAAACGACATGGTTGGATCTACTGTATCTATACTAACCCTAACCAACATGGTTGGACCTACTGTATCTATACTAACCCTAACCGACATGGTTGGACCTACTGTATCTATACTAACCCTAACCGACATGGTTGGATCTACTGTATCTATACTAACCCTAAGCCACATGGTCAGATCTACTGTATCTATACTAACCCTAAGCGACATGGTTGGACCTACTGTATCTATACTAACCCTAAGCGACATGGTTGGACCTACTGTATCTATACTAACCCTAACAGACATGGTTGGATCTACTGTATCTATACTAACCCTAACCGATATGGTTGGACCTACTGTATCTATACTAACCCTAAGCCACATCTACTGTATCTATACTAACCCTAACCGACATGACTGGACTTACTGTATCTATACTAACCCTAACCGACATGGTTGGACCTACTGTATCTATACTAGCCCTAACCGACATGGTTGGACCTACTGTATCTATACTAACCCTAACCGACATGACTGGACTTACTGTATCTATACTAACCCTAACTGACATGGTTGGACCTACTGTATCTATACTAGCCCTAACCGACATGGTTGGACCTACTGTATCTATACTAACCCTAACCAACATGGTTGGACCTACTGTATCTATACTGACCCTAACCGACATGGTTGGATCTACTGTATCTATACTAACCCTAACCGACATGGTTGGATCTACTGTATCTATACTAACCCTAACCGACATGGTTGGACCTACTGTATCTATACTAACCCTAACCGACATGGTTG
The DNA here is from genome assembly GCF_032854445.1 of Liolophura sinensis. Classification (NCBI taxonomy): domain Eukaryota; kingdom Metazoa; phylum Mollusca; class Polyplacophora; order Chitonida; family Chitonidae; genus Liolophura; species Liolophura sinensis. The sequence continues at coordinate 143,192 of NW_027017953.1, read as the reverse complement.
CATCTACTGTATATATACTAACCGGAACTACAAAACGAAGACGCTAAAATGCTTGGATATTGGTTTGATCTTGTCATTGACATAAATTAAATATACCAGGTCAGTGATTTAAATAATTTCATTCAAGAGGATGCTGCCAAACTAGCACCGGTATTGTATGTTCATCTACCTTCCCATTCTTAGCAATAGATGACTTATGTTCACTTTATTGTCCTTGGCTGGCGCTCACTCATGGATGTACCCCATTCACCCATGATGGAAGCTTCGAAAAGTTTCAGAAACCAGTTGGTTCGTAACACCCGCCGTACGTCCACTTATTCCAATGCCTCGCAACAAGCAGGAAGTCATAACTAACGTGGAGCTAAATGGGCAGAATTCTGATTTTTGAAGATTCCTAAAGTTTACAGAATACCTACTACAGTACATTGAAACTACCATATCTGAAGACTAAATACATTCTGATTACTTTTCCTGAAAGAATTTCTTACCTAAAAGCTACATTTTTATTGTATGCTAAAATCGTCTTCAGTGCCTGTCCCACTTGGGTTAAATTCGCTTCGTTTTCACCTCCAGCACGCAACCTAGGCACGCGACCTAAAAGTGTGCTAATGACTGACTCAGAGCAGCTATGACACCACTGCACAACTGTGAATATTTCATCACACTTAGGCCTATATGGCTAACCTAGGTCAAAGTCAACTACTCACAGACTATACTATACTACCGCCACAATACACCAACCAGTAGCTAACTTGACCTAGGTTAGCTATAATTTATAGGCCATGGGGTAGGGGGACGAACTAGATCACCTCTATTTACCTGCCTCAGTGTCTAATCATTGAATTCAAAAATCTGAGTGTAGGCCTTTTTCCCACTGGCCCTTTTCCCCATAGGCCCTTTTCCCTAGGGCATATTCCGCATAGGCCCTTTTCCCAACTAGGAGGCCTTTTCCCTCCTATAGATACAAATCACATAGAAAAACATGTACTGCTATGTGATTTGCAATAAAATAAATGGTTATTGTTGTAAAAACTATTTTGTTTATATGCAATGAGTCTTTTATTAACATACGCAAAACAATGGTGAGGCTATTTTGATGAATAAGTTACGTAGGTCTTATGTAATACAATGAAAATAAATGGTTATTGTTGTAAAAACTATTTTGTTTATATGCAATGAGTCTTTTATTAACATACGCAAAACAATGGTGAGGCTATTTTGATGAATAAGTTACGTAGGTCTTATGTAATACAATGAAAGAGCACAGCATACAAACTTTACTAAAAAAGCAAAAATAGGGAAATCTAATGGTGTGTCAGCAGCTCGCAGTGTTATTCCTCTGGTGTTATCCCTCCTGGCTGTACAAATCTGTTTCGGTCTGTCCTGTAGGTCTTTGATTGCTCTTTGAACTCGTTTTTGTGGCCGCTGTCCATTACGCCAGTATAAAGAAATCTCTCAAAGCTTTGGCTCATTTGGAAGAGTCCCTCTTTTCTGTTTTTGGATTGTTTGCTTCAGTGTTTGTGTCATTTTAATACGAGCTCTATCTGGGTTGGACGCTTCTAAAGGAGTATCAGCAATAATCTGTGCTGGTCTTTCACTTGGGCTCTGCCTCTCATAGCTGTCCGAAGTTGTACAATTTCCAGAGCATATTCATCTGGTTCATGAGTGTGGCCCTGTGTTACATCAACATAGGTCATGGCCAAGTCGTTGGCGGGTTTTTCTCCAAAAACATTCCCAGCGTATACGTCCAGATACCTCATTCTTCTTTATGTACATTAAGCCTTGGTTCAGCAACTTCAATCCTCGACGACTCGTCTTTATGACTTCCATGATAACAAAGACAGTTATGGTACACTTGACTGAGTAGGACACAAGTGACAATCCTCAATAACAAGGTCAATTCATATACAACAGAGGATTAAAGGTGACAGGATTGAGTAAGCCCGTGAATGTCACTGAGAACTTACTGAAGAAAGGAATTAATCCTTAATCCGTAATCCCATTTTGTCATTCCAAACAACAATGTTAAACAAACTTTCATGATTCAGATCAAATTTTTAAATACACCTTACAATAATTTAATATTAAGATCACAAGTATCAATAGAAAAAATTACCAATAAGAAAATGTCCATTTTTTCTGGAGAAAAGGGGAAAGTGGGGAAAGGGCCTATGGGGAATATGTTCTGGGGAAAACGGTCCAGTGGGGAGAAGGGCCTATGGGGAATATGCTCTTGGGAAAACGGGCCAGTGAGGAAAAAAGGCTGGATCCCCTAAAATGCACTAGGTCCATTTCGCAAAGCATTTTGCGGAGTGAAGTAGGGCAATAAATCCACTTTAAAAAGGGGACACACGCCTATTTCTGGTGTGTATGAAAGAGAATATGACCTTTACTACTACTGCTACAAGCGTACAGCCATTTCCGAGCCTAAATGTTGTTGAAATCCACCGAAATATTTTTCCGTCTTGCTCGTCAGAATAACTTTATGTTGTCATGGCGAGTCGGGTGTCCAAAAATATCGGAACCGCGCACCAAACGATACGGAAATCAACCTAACAAGATAAGATCACAAAAACAGTCTTAATATGCCAATTTTGGCGACGATTTCATCAGTCAAAATGGGTGCAGAATAGAAAGGCCAAATAGCCCAGTCAGTCGTGCGAGAAAACTTAATTCTAAATGTTCCGGTTAAGGCTTGCGGCTATCATATGCGCATCTGCTTCGATATCCATGTTTTCTGCCCCTGGCCTCTAATGCAATCCGGATTTTGGATGCACGCCATGCGTTGCGCGCCAGTACACCCCGATTTTAAGGGGGGAAAAGTCAGCACTTAATCAGATTTTCTGCTTATAACTTGTCTAACATGGTTTTAAACGTGTACGAGTGATTAAAAGCATCATTTTCTCTTTAACGCTGAACAGAAACTGTTGTGCGCTGCTGTTTTAGGGTGGATTTATGGGCCGACTTCCCCCCGCAAAGTGCCTTGCGGAATGGACCTAGTCGATCTTTGCATTCAATGATTAAACGTTGAGGCACTTCAATATCAGAAATTGTTTAAAATAGACTTCAACGTTTAATTTAATTGAACTAGGTGGCTAGCCTATCGTTAGAAACTGATGTGCGGCCATAAAAGCGTGACATGCGAACTTCAAACTGTTGTTATTTTGCATGTCTTCGTGTATGCATCCGCGCTCCAATCCAGTTCCTACACCCTATATAGGCCATACACTGGCCCGCTACATGTATTTGTAACAAGTGCTTATATACAAGTAGGAGGCTGGTACATGGGCTATGTTGGGTTTACGCTCTGAATCTTGGCGCGTGTGGTGTATGCCTTCATCCCTCGCTCATACCAGCATCTGTGGGCACACACAGTGACTTAAAAATAAAGTAAAATTTCTCATATCATACACACCTCCAGCATCTGTTCGCTGTCACGCCAACTTTCACCCCACCACTCACATGACTTGCTCTGGCACTCTCCGCTCAGATGCTTGTTCCAAAGTTCAAATCTACAACTGGGACTGAATGCGGTCCAGGACTGTGTTAAAAAAAATAAAAAAGTGACTAAAAGCCTACAATTGAAATTTGGTGTAATCTACGGTGGCTTATTAGTGCCATGCAATTTAATCTGAGTTACAACAGAATATTTCTATACAACAGAAAAAAAAATCCATGCCTTATAGGCTATGGGCCACCGTATTCCACCACGGTTGGAACAATTCTCTGAGATTCACGCAATTTGCACCACCGTGTTAACCATTTTCGTGGTTTTAACACACAGCTTTGTGTGTTAAAAAAAATGGTTTCCTAAAAAAAGGGTTTTATTCCTCTTCAAAAAAAAAAAAAATAAAAAAAAATAAATAGATAAATAAACAAAAACCAAATGTAAAAAATTGTTTGGCTGTTATAGTCGACCCTACCTCTGCCATCCGACCCATACGTGCAGCCCCAGCTACGCAAACATTCTATAGCAGCGGTCGCTTTTTACAAACATCTCCGCAAGGGGCAAGAAAACTTGTCACCAGCCCGTCAAATGGCAGCAGACGACATATCGGTGAATTTACCTGATATTGCGGGGCTTTGGGACTAGTCCCTAAAGCGAGATATTTAACGAAACTTGACTATAAACTCGACAACGTGAATCACGGCCTGCCCGACCTATACGAACTAAGTGGTTGGACAGAGGGGATGACAGGATGGTGGGATTTGTCATTTGCTGACATTTACTGTTTCCTGATAGTCTTCTGGAATTTATACGCAGGAATCACTGAAAGCTTATAAATCCCTCGGGGCTTACAGGTATGTACTATTTTATTATAGTGGCTTACAGGTATGTACTATTTTATTATGGTGGCTTACAGGTATGTACTATTTTATTATGGTGGCTTACAGGTATGTACTATTTTATTATGGTGGCTTACAGGTATGTACTATTTTATTATGGTGGCTTACAGGTATGTACTATTTTATTATGGTGGCTTACAGGTATGTACTATTTTATTATGGTGGCTTACAGGTATGTACTATTTTATTATGGTGGCTTACAGGTACGTACTATTTTATTATGGTGGCTTACAGGTATGTACTATTTTATTATAGTGGCTTACAGGTATGTACTATTTTATTATGGTGGCTTACAGGTATGTACTATTTTATTATGGTGGCTTACAGGTATGTACTATTTTATTATGGTGGCTTACAGGTATGTACTATTTTATTATGGTGCAATGTAATTTAAAATTTGAATTTTATGATGTAATATTAGTAAGCAGGCCTAGGTGTTAATGTTATGGTCTATTAACTATTTTGTTGTCAACGACATATTGACATGCATGACAGTAGGCTTAGAACTTCTGAGGATGGTAGCATCAACTGTTGAAAAGTGTTGGGAGTGGAGTCCTACCTGTTATAAATAATTCGGCACAGGCTAAAACTAGTAACATAACTTACATTAACAATGTAAGAGTCTTTTTCAGGTTCGTTGTAAGTGGCCATGTGCAGAACGTGGAGTTCGATGATATAGAAACGAGTGTCCTTTATTGTGCCTTGACAACAAGGATAGTCCCATCACAAAAGATAGAAGAAAAACCTCATCATCCCTGGGTTTACCTGAGAAAAGAAACAGCTGAGGTTCACTGTGCACATTGCGTTTGTATAGCTGGATAAATTGACCTATTATTTATTTATTACTCATGACCTGTAATTTCCTTTAACTGTGCACATTGCGTTTGTATAGCTGGATAAATTGACCTATTATTTATTTATTACTCATGACCTGTAATTTCCTTTAACTTAAATTGTTCCCAAAGGGAACAAAAAAGCACTTTTAAGTTCAGAGGAAGCAGAAAATGGGAAGCCCCTAGTTACCTATATCAGTCTTACTTCTTAGTATGCCTACGGTAAAATCTGCTTTTTCTAGTGCTCATCGATCAAGTTCATTGGCTATTTTTTCTTTATTTTTATTTACTTTTGTTTTAGCCTTGGTGAAGGTTGTAGTCATGTTACAGCCCTATAAATGAAGATAGAGATGGGAGTAAAGCTTGGGTTGACAGAAGTCCTTAACAAGCCAGGCATGCAAGTGGAACACATCATGTAGGAAGGAGCTACAGTAATTGACTGATTGCCAATTAAACTATGATGTTATGTTGTAAGTTTTTGCTTTCATTTCGTCAAATTCAGTGCACATAGTGGTGTCACATTTAATCTTTAATAATCTTCATAGTGTATAAAAGTAAATAACAACATACAAGACTAAAAAAATGTTTTTTTATTTATTTCAGCTGGAACCAATGACCATGAATGATCTTCAGCGTAAATTAAGTGCAGGAGAAGTAAATGTATCACGTCTGTGATTGCCCCAGGAGAGAACAATCTGCCTCCTGCCAGTGATCTTTTGGCCCTGAAGGATGTATGCCCTGATGCTGTGTTTTTCTCCACAATTCCTCAGCTTGATCGTGAAGAAACAGACAGTCTTTGAGAGTGATGGATATTGTGATAGATTACAGCCTCTCGAATCATTACATGAAATGTACAAACAGAGATTACTGAGTCATTAAAAACAGTTTGGTCAACCTCCAACTGTAGCGAGCAAAGAGTTAGCGATGTTCATGAGGAATCTAGAGGTCAGAGTGGGTGTGATTTGTGGTTTGAGCACAGAAAAGGGGGAATAACAGGAACGAAAGCTTATAGTGTGTTCACATTAAGGGACACAAATAGCCCTAAAATTTAGTCATGAGAATTACTGGTAGTAAATGTAATTACTTGTAAAAAAAATGTAGAGTCAGATAGGGTGGAGATAATGAAGATACCTTGAAATACCTTGAAAATAGACTGAATTCAAAAATAATGACCATCAGCAGTTTCACGTAAAACCCTACGGGTTTCTTGTAGATCACACACACCCATTTCAGGTGTATCAGCAGGTGGGCTGTCATTCTGCTGTTGTGCTGATTGTGTTTTAGAAACTAAGTGTCCATACAAGTATAAAGATGCTCAAATTTCAGATGCTTTGAGTGACAATTTTTTTCCTTGAATGACAAGAAAGAGCTGAAGAAAACACACAAATACTTTACACAAATACGGTTGCAAATGTACATACACAAAGTGGAATTACGTGACTTTTTTGTATATACAAATGTTGATCGCGCTTATCACAGTAGATAAAAACATGGTGCTCAGTGAGAAGCTAGTAGAAATGTGTGAGCAGTTTTTTATGAAAGAGATTTTGCCAGAATACTTTCACATAATTTTCACAAGAAAGTTAGAGGATGGTGACGGTGACCAAGAGTCAGAGAATACAGAAATGAATCCCCCTGGGTCATCTGATGTATATTGTTTATGTTCAGAGCCAGAGCATGGTAGCATGATACACTGCGAGAACTACAATGGGCTGGTTCCATTTTGAGTGTGTAAATATAAGAAGTTATCCTAGAGTGAAATGGTTTTGTCTACAGTAAGATTTAGTATCTGTGTCATATTTAGTTTATTTCATATTTACAAATGTTTTTCTGATCTGACAGCATTGCTTAGCGCAGGTGCTGCTTTTGAAGCGAAACATTCTCTTGAACATGATTGACCTTGAATTAATTATATAAATATGATGTTTTATATTGAATTCAAAATAAGGTATGAGTAATAAAAAATCAAAGAATGGGTAACTTATGTCTTCAATTATTCAGTTATCATAGTACGGTTTTATTTCCTTAATATTACAATGGAGTCTCCTTACTGCAGGACAGATTTTCACCACGGTATTAAAAGGTGCTGCCTTACAGAAGCAACTTGCAGAAGGCACCCAGCAAGCCCCCACACCAAGTCATATTACACCAACATTGGAGCCAACCTACTAGTCGTTGCTCTAACCTTAATAAGTTTTGAACGACAAAGCAGTAGCAACTACCACTGTTAGACTCTTTGCTGCGACTTTACCCAGATATGAACCTGCCCCGAGGACCCATTTATCTACAAGGCCTCGATAGACAGTGACACTCGGGATGCTATGGCACAAGCAAGGATGTTTGAACTGACATGTAAAGACTTTATTGCATTTCATTTCACATGCTTAGGCTGAAGGTTGGCTAGTGGAAAGCAAATTGTTAAAATGCAGTCCGCAAGTGATACCATACTAAGTTGCATGGCACTGCTTAAAATCTTAAAATTTTTCAGTCTTTCATTAGCTCTTTCTACATGTATCCGGAGTGTTGCTATCTGTCTGCAGATCTCGACATCCCTCTGTGACCGTTGTATTAAACCTTTGGTAAATGCTGGAATTACTAAATAACAATTTCTGGATACATTGCCCTCCTCCATTAAAATGGATACAATGCCCTCCTCCATTAAAATGGATACAATGCTCTCCTCCGTTATAATGGATACAATGTCCTCCTCCAATAAAAATGGATATAATGTCCTCCATTAAAAATCCCCTATCTACCAGAATCAAATCGACATATTCTAACACGTCTAAAAAACAGATCTCTGTGTAATTACCTTGTCAGATATTCTACCTCCAAATGCTTTAGAAATAAATGAAACAGGGTCACAGGGTGTTGCTCCAACGAGATGTTTCAAAGTATTATGGCTATTATAATTGCTCCAAATGGCAGACCTACCGGTAAGATTACCTGGTCTTTCTACATATATTTCTGTACTGTCTATGATGACACGTACATTTTTGTACTCCTTCGTAAAAACCTGTGGCGAATGGCGTATAACTTCCGATTTTTCGGCTTACACAGTTGTTCGGCTTACATTAAAACGAGAAGCAATGTGAAAATTTTTCACATTTAAACGTAGAACAATCAACAACACATCTTGTGTTCCAATGGATGAATATAAAGGAAAACGTTTTCTAACAACATCTGCTAACTATTCCAATGCTTTAAACGATGGAAGGACAGTGTAAAACTTTGTTTTTATATCACTGTGACTAAACTGCAAGAAGGAAAATCCAGACATTTTTTGTTCAGTATGAATTGAGTATGTAGTTGATCTATGATCTGGTGTCCACATAATTCTGAGTTTTCTTCTTCCACATAAGGCAAAGCTGTTCCCTGTACAAAGGAAGAAAAGACAACCAGCTGGAAATAAAAATAATAAGCCCTGCGAATAGTTTGAGCAGTATGAATTGATATGATGTGAACAGATTATCGGCAAGAGGCCGTTTGTCTGGGCAATCCTTAGAATCGCGAAAAACCTAACTTTCTTAATATCCAGTAAAAGTAGCCGGCATATGTGTTATACTTACATCTCTAAATACATATAATCTACATATGCCTGATACCGTCTGGTCTCTGTTTCTGAGGGAACGTCATCGATGAAATTAAATTTTGCTAAATGACGAAGTCCAGTCAGAACAGCAAAACTTAATTCCGCCTCTCCCTTTCTCGTTTCGCTCCAGGCTAGCAAGCCTTTATGGGAAGCATTCTGGTCATCGCTCCCATATCCTATAAACTGTGTCGAAGTGCAGTCAGGATTTGTGTCATCTTTATTGGCGGATCCTACAACAATTTCAAAAGAAAGTTATACAGTTGAAGCATTAATTAATCAAATTCATACAATCCGATTTATGTATGTACATGTATATACACTTACCAGATATGGAGTGACGACTACACACACGGTCTCCACAAGACGACTGCCTGTCCTTCCTATTAATCGCCTAGAACCACAGCCGCCTTCTTTCCTTGTCTTTTTCTGGGGGAACCAATGCCATGATATAATGCTTCCTTTTCTCCAACGATTGGTACAACAAACTACGACACAATTTTAAGCCATTTTACAAAAGTGTGCAAACACAACTTTTTTGGTTTATCGGTCGTCTTGCCATCAAGAGAAACTTACATTCCACCGGGAAAAAGCGGGCCTAATCACGTGACAACATTAGAATGGACTACCAATGCGCGGCTATCTCCCCCTGCCACTAGATATCGTAACTATATCATCAACCCTCAGGGCCCAGTAGCGTCATTTCCTTGACAACAAAGCCGTTATCATCATCTTCCGAAGAGAGCAATTTGTTCAACACCGCCTACCAAAATTAAACCCAACCACTACATATAGTTTTAATGTGTCCATTTTCAACTTCGAAAATTATCAACAAACATTTATAAATAACATGTTATGCTCAGTGAGTGAGCAAAATTCACCATCAGAATCAAAAATAAAATTTAATTCTATCAACCGGCGAATGTTCGTTGGACATTAACTAATTCCACACTAACACTGTAGCACATGTGCACAAGCAAGTTCTCGTGTTTGCGTCATTTGGTTGCTATATACAGCAAACTCATACTGAATCAGAATGAATAAATCAGGCATAAACACAAGACATTTTTACTAATAATGCAATTTTATCTAGAAATCATAATGTTCCCCTGACCACACCCAGTAACTCCCTCTTTCTGCTTTTGCCGCTGTGGGGTGAGTAACTTTTTAAAATTCTATCTAGTGCTAACTGTGCCCTGTATCCATATATAATCAAATAAAATACTTTTTTTAACACTTTATCAATATTAATTTCAATCTCACACAATGACCTAAAATCTATAAAAAATTTATACTTAAATGAATTAGCAAACATTCTTTCAAATTCACCAGAGAAGAAATTAGCATGAACAATCTTTGCTGAGGATCTGACTACACTCAAGGGGTGAATCTTGGCTGTCAAATTTCTTAATTAGACATATAAAAGACAGAATAAATAAACAACGTAACAATGTGTATACCATGTCATGGTTGCCATGTGTATACTGTGTCATGGTTATCATGAGCATATTATACCATGGATATCAATGGTAAACTTTTTCATGGTTATCACTAGTATACTACATCATGACTATCATGTGTATACCACATCATGGTTATCACTAGTATACTACATCATGACTATCATGTGTATACCACATCATGACTATCATGTGTATACCACATCATGGTTATCACTAGTATACTACATCATGACTATCATGTGTATACCAAATCATGACTATCATGTGTATACTACATCATGGTTATCACTAGTATACTACATCATGACTATCATGTGTATACCACATCATGGTTATCATGTGTATACCACATCATGGTTATCACTAGTATACTACATCATGACTATCATGTGTATACTACATCATGACTATCATGTGTATACTACATCATGACTATCATGTGTATACCACATCATGGTTATCACTAGTATACTACATCATGACTATCATGTGTATACTACATCATGACTATCATGTGTATACTACATCATGACTATCATGTGTATACCACATCATGGTTATCACTAGTATACTACATCATGACTATCATGTGTATACTACACCATGACTATCATGTGTATACTACATCATGACTATCATGTGTATACTACATCATGACTATCATGTGTATACTACATCATGACTATCATGTGTATACTACATCATGACTATCATGTGTATACTACATCATGACTATCATGTGTATACTACATCATGACTATCATGTGTATACTACATCATGACTATCATGTGTATACTACATCATGACTATCATGTGTATACCACATCATGGTTATCACTAGTATACTACATCATGACTATCATGTGTATACCACATCATGACTATCATGTGTATACCACATCATGGTTATTATGTCTATACTACATCATGACTATCATGTGTATACCACATCATGGTTATTATGTGTATACTACATAATTGTTATTGTCCCCTTTCGGGACCGGTAGATCCAGGATCAATCCTTGATCGAGTCACACCTAAGACTTTAAAAAAGAGGAAGTTGTAACTTCCTCGCTTGGCGTTCAGCATGAAGGGGATAGTGCAACGACTGGTTGACCCGTATCAGTATAATGGCTCGGGCGGGGCGCCTTACTTGCCTTCGGTAAGTCGTCTCAGTGAAGCAGCACTAAATAAAAGAGCGGTGGAAATCCGTCCTACAACAAGGAGGCACATTACACGTACATGCACCCTAATGATTCCTTCGTCGTCATATGACTGAAAAATTGTTGAGTACGACGTTAAACCCCAAGCACTCACTCACTCACTCATAATTGTTATTGTGTATACTTTGTCATGATTATCGTGTGTATACAATATCATGGTTATTGTGTGTATACTGTGTCTTGGTTATTGTGTGTTTATTGCATCATGGTTATTGTGTATATACTGTATCATGGCTATCATGTGTATAGTACATAATTGTTATTGTGTGTATACTATATCATGGTTATTGTGTGTATACTGTGTCTTCGTTATTGTGTGTTTATTGTATCATGGTTATTGTGTATATACTGTATCATGGTTATCACGTGTATAGTACATAATTGTTATTGTGTCTATACGGTGCCATGGTTATCGTGTGTATACTGTATCCTGGTTATCTCGTGCATACTACATACTCGTTTTTGTGTGTATACTACATAATAGTTATCGTGTGTATACTGTATCAGGGTTATTGTGTGTATACTGTATCATGGTTATCGTGTTTATACTGTATCAGGGTTATTGTGTGTATACTGTATCATGGTTATCACGTGTATACTGTATCATGGTTATCACGTTTATACTGTATCATGGTTATCACGTGTATACTGTGCCATGGTTATCGTGTGTATACTGTATCATGGCTGTTGTGTGTATACTGTATCATGGTTATCGTGTGTATACTGTATCATGGTTATTGTATGTATACTTTATCATGGTTATTGTGTGTATAGTAAATAATTGTTATTGTGTGTATACTGTATCATGGTTATCGTGTGTACACTGTATCATGGTTATTGTATGTATACTGTATCATGGTTATTGTGTGTATAGTAAATAATTGTTATTGTGTGTATACTGTATCTTGATTATAGCGCGTATATAACATAATTGTCTTTGTGTGTACACTGTTTCATGGTTGTTGTGTGTATACTGTGTCAGGGTTATCGTGTGTACACTGTGTCATGGTTGTCACCTGTATACTTGTTAATAATACACATAATACTAATTGTTATTGTGTGCATACTGTATTATGGTTAAATATGTCCAACCAGCTTTATTGCATGCAGATTTAAACGTAACTAAATAGAGGTTTTTATTTTTCTTTCAACGCAATCCTCGACTACACTCACCTGCACATTTCTGCTGTCAGTTTTTTTTTGGCAGAGAAAACACAGTGATTGTCAGGTCGCATTATAAACACTGCAAACCTTTTTAATGTGATGTCGTGTCACACAAAACTTGAAATGTGACTGTCCTTCACAGCAATGAATGCAGCGGTGCCTGCACATTATTGATTGGCTTTTGTTTCTTTTACAAGAGGAATGTTCTGGCAGATGTAAAGAAAGCCCTGTAGCCTGCGGTACACTTGTCTTCTTGGGGACAAATGAACCCAGTTAACATAGAAGATGTTCTGACTCTAAGCCCCTCCACAAAATGTCAAACCAGTAAACACACTGGCCTGATTAAACAAGACAGCCCAAACTATTCCGCTAAAACTGTGCTACCCACAATGTCCCTATGATAAATATGCACTGATTAAAATCGATGGCACTATTGTCAGATCAACATCTGGCTGCGGGTAATGCTGTCAAAGTGCTACTTTTATATTTCTCTCGAACTGAAGCTAAAATTTGGTGGTTTATAGCAAGACTGTACGTGTGACTACTGCGGTTAGCTTCGGTTGCCTGTTGGAAGTTCCAGAAGGGTAGTACTCATTTGGCGGCCATCTTGATTTGAGTTTCAACACACGTCGCCTTGTAGGCACATCCAGTTCCAAAAATGAGCCATCCAAGATGAATGTTGATCGACATTTGACTGATAGATTGCTTTATTGATCCGTTGATTGATTGGTTAATTTATAGGCTGGCCGACTAATGCTTATTCTAGATAATTAGCTGACCTACTGAGTAATTAAATCGCCGATGTTGTCAAAATGGAAATCATCTGCCGTTGACATGATCCACTCCCCTGTAATCACTCCAGCAAACTATAAACAAGGTCCAGTGTCACTACCACCATATTCAAGGCACATACTCGTACCGATTCCGCAAATTTCTCACCGAAAGCAGAATTAAAACTTCACTGTAATGTTCTACATGCACGTATCCAGAGGTCCAAATCTTCACAGACTTGACACTGTTACATTTGACATACATGTAACATGTCTTAGGTGATAAGAATTTTAAAGTGTATAGTCTGGAATACAGCGTATCAGCCATGTTTTAGATTCTGACTTACACAAATTTTTTTTCGAAGTATATTCTCATATTTTCTTCTTATAGGCAAATAAGGAACATGAGATTAAAACACACGATCTTTATTATCAGAAATGGATAAGTAATGTCAGTACGCAAAGCGTTTTCTGTCTGTAGCTAGAATATGTTGTCACTGTAGTGTTGCCAAGTAAGGTTCTGACTACCACTGGAATATGTTGCCACTGTACTGTTGCCACGTTAAGGTGTGGCGACAGTAGAATTATATTGCCACTACATTGGTGACAAGTAAGATTCTGACTACAGGCGGAATATGTTGCCACTGTACTGTTGACAACCAAGGTTCTGACTACTGCTGGAATATATTGCCTCTATGATGTTGCCAAGTAAGATTCTGGCTAGAGCCGGAATATGTTGCTACTGTAATGTTGCCAAGTAAGGTTCTTTATGGTTGAAGCGCTTTGGAATCAAGCTTATGTCGCCCTGTCATTCAATCATTGAAACATCATATTAATTAAGAAAATGTGATGACAGCTCATAACCTTCTGTCCAGAGATATGGTACGGTCGTTATAGGCGGTAACAATGTCACACTGTTATAACACAACCAAGGACGCATGTGTTAGATCCAAAAGACTAAGCTTTAATCCATCAAAGATCGCTGTGGATATCGTCCCAATCTTGTACCAAGCTGTGACTTTCAGCGTGGTACAACATTTCCGCTTTTAATATGCCCTAATCTACACTCGTGACTTCTGTTGTCCAGGCAATACCCTCCATTATAAATTCTTACTCCTCTTGTTACTTCTATTATCCAGATATTACACTTAGTCATGCGCTGTTACTTCTATTGTCCAGACATTACACTCGGTCATACGCTGTTACTACTGTTGTCCAGACATTACACTTAGTCATACGCTTTACTTCTATTGTCCAGACATTACACTCAGTCACACGTTGTTACCTCTATTGTCCAGAGATTACACTCAGTCATTACACTCAGTCATACGCTGTTACTACTGTTGTCCGGATATTACACTCAGCCATACGCTGTTACTTCTAGTGTGCAGACATTACACTCAGCCATACGCTGTTGCTTCTATTGTCCAAATATTACACATAGTTATAGGTTGTTACTTCTGTTGTCCTGACATTACACTCAATTATACGTTGTTACTTCTAACGTCAAGACATTACACGTTGTTACTTCTGTTGTCCAGACATTACACTCAGTTATACGTTGTTACTTCTATTGTACAGGCGTTGCACTCAGCTAGATGATGCTACTTTTCTATGTCAAGACATTACACTTAGTCACACATTGTTACTTCTATTGTCCAGACATTACACTCTGTCATATGTTGTTGCTTCTCTTGTCCAGAAATTATACTCAGTTTTACGTTGTTTTTTATATTGTCCAGACATAACACTCAGTTATACCTTTTATTTATACTATCCAGACACTGTACGCAGTCATATATTGTTACTTCTGTTGTCCAGACATTGCACTCAGTCAGACGTTGGTACTTACATTGTCCAGATTTTACACTCAGTTACACAATGTTACTTCTCTTGTCGAGATCTTACACTCAGTTATATGTTGTACGTTACACAAAGTGAAACGCTGTTACTTCTATTGTACAGACATTACACTCAGTAAGACGTTGATTACTTTCGTTACTTTTGCTCTGACTGTCACGTGTTTCTAATTTAAGGAAAACAACATGGCTAAGTCCAGTTAACTTTAGGCTCATCCAATCCCTGTTTCTGAGACTTATATACTCCGCCTGGTTCCCGCCCTATGCTGAGGTAATGTAGTCGTGTAATGTCTCACCTCATAGATATTTATCTCGGTTTCGGAATCTGCTGCGAGCAAAGTTCCAAATTACTGTTAAATCTGAACAGTTTTAAAGACCACATCACCAAAGTATGATCTGAAAATACTTTTCCCCCAGAAAAAAAAGAAAAAAAGAGAACAAAAAACAAGAGGCGCCCTATGGCAGCTGCGCAGTTTGTTGTAAGACGAGGTGAGATGTCCATTAGTTTGTACCCGCACACATTAGCAGACGCACAGTCATTTGAAGACGCTGTATATTGAAATTTGGTTTATCAGCTGTAGATGAGACATGCACGCTATCCATTGATCTGTTCGAATGAGGTTTGTTAGACACGCCCCAAACCGGAGGCTTGCTAATCTACACGCGCTGTGACCAATTGTTCATTATAACCAGAGAGAGTGGGAGGCATAATACGGCTATGAAAGCATTAATAACATGATGCGGAAGAAACAAAACAATGACGACATACCTGAATCTTGGCGACAATTCTTCAAAAGGAAGCCCCCCGGAGACTTATTACCAAGAAGGCTTGCAAGGCGTATACAGAATTTGGATGGAGACTTGGATGGAGAATTCCCCGCCTGCCAGGTCACACAAGAGGGAATCTTGATGGTCAAAGATCGTTATGTGCCACTGGTTCAGTATTGTGGAAAAGTGCTGTAGGAAACCCAACATATAATTTTATTGTCCATTAGAAGGCCACAGGGTATCCGTTGTTTTGATCATGAGGTTAAAGCTATTGAATGAAATAAAACAAACAAAAAAAAAAAAACAATCCACTGTTAAATATGGAAGCCCATTGCGACCGTCGCTTCATCACGCCATCAAGCTGCATGACAACACGATAACGTTATATTTTTGTCGCCCTATTGCTCCGTGGGCCTTTAGGAGCATAACAGGAATGTGCCATTTCATGACTGAAATATCGTTTTGTCGCTTTGTCGCCCAAACAGCAGTGAGGGCAGGCAGACAGAGACCTACGCCGATTTAGCAAAGATGAGGACGTGTAGAAAGAGAACCACGTCGATTTAACAAATAGGAAACCAGACAGACAGAGAACTACGCCGATTTAACAAAAGTGAGACCAGATAGATGATTACGCCGATTTAACAAAAGTGAGACCAGGCAGGCAGAGAACTATGTCGATTTAACATTTAAATGGCCTGATTTCTAATTTGGATACGGTTGCTAACAACACGTTAACGCGACATTTTAATTAAATTGTTGCGCTGTTGCTTTAGGGAATCAGGAATGAGAAAAGCTCGATATTTTCATGTAAAATGACGCGTTTGTCTTATTTTTATGAGTGAAATGAGTGAAAGTTTAGCCAAAGCGTCATTTTATTTGGTAAATAACAGAACAACCCCTTAACATATTTGATTTTTGCCAGTTTTGTTGGAGACAGGGATGACTCTACGTGTAGTTTACAGATCTACTTTGCGTATACCTTTACCCGGTAGGCGATATCTCAAAATGGTGCTTCGGGATGTTTTGTTATAATAATTTGAAAACTTCCTTAAGATAATGAACTCATGAACAAAACCAAGTTATCTACTACTTTTAAAATTAACAATCGTATAACGTCAGATTCCAAAACAATAGGTGATGGCTTCAAATGATTACTCGTCAAATATAGCTCTAAAACTTGAGCATAGTTTACCACAGCTAAGTAACAGCTTTCAAGTCTGTAACGCAGAGCCCTTCAGTTCAGACTGAACTCGCATGACTGACTTTTTAGAAGGTAACACTCTAATATACGCTGACCAGTTCGGGTTTCGATCAAACCACTCGACATGCTTAGCGATAATAAATCTTCTATAGAAACTCAGTAAAGAGAAGGAATCAAAACAATACAGCATAGTAACATTTCTAGATTTAACAAAAACTTTAACAAAGGATTTCACACCAATAACAAAAACTGGATAAACACCAACTTAAAAGACCGTTTGTAATGCACCAAATATAATACCTGTTTGTCTGCTCCGTCGACAATCACACATAGCGTACCCCAAGGATCTAGATTGAGTTTGCTCCTTTTTATTGTATTTATAAAATCCACAACTTTACTGAACATTTCCAATGTCAAGTGAGCTACAAAAGTTGAATGACTGGCTTGTCAGCATTAGAGTAACGTTAAATATTAGTCATGTTTATGCTGATAAAGCCCTTTCACTATCGAACAGACTGCTCATATGTATCCCTTTATGTATCGAGACTGTCGTTGGAAAGAGTTTGCTAATATAAATTTCTTGGCATATTTCTTAATGATTAGTTAAATTGGACTACATACATTAAAAAATATCAAAAGTAATTTCTAGAACATCGACTTATTATTTCATGAATGTCTGAAAATGAAAACCCTGCACATCTTGTATTATTCCTGGATAGATCTTTACCTGTCTTATTGTAATGCTGTTATCATCCATATCTACTACCTGTAAATTTCTACACGATATATCACACAACTAGACGTTCTACACTAAACCTATTTCGGTGATTTCATAGAACAAATCTCTATCTTTTCCCTGTACCCTGTTTCCAAAGGCCACCGCGGGAGGGAATCATTTGCCTCACAGGCAAAGTATGCCCGTCCACATTTATTTAAGCTTTAACAGGGACATAGCAAGCCCCCAGGAATTTTGTTCTCCTCTTTTCAACTGTCATCTTACGTAAAACTGGTGAAAATAAAAAAATGAAATCAATAATTTGGGAAATACGACATTTACGCTGCTTTGAAAACAGTCGCTTTGAATCCCTGCTATGGCAAGATCTGGTCAACCAGGTGGCGTTCAAGATGGTAGCAACTCACTTGAGAAAGAAGCGAGTTTCCACACGGCCAAGAAGATGAGAAAGTGGCTGCATATTGGACAAAGTCTGTTCCAAACATGTGTTATACCGAACTATGCGCACTGCCGTGATAATATACAGCGGATTGAAATCTGCATTTTTTTCCGCTTCTTGCTTTTTTTTTCTTTCTTTGTAATGAAGCAAATTTGGCATATGGAATCAAGATTTTTACAACGTCCAACATTGTTTGTCCATCTGCAATTAGCGCAGGACGTTGTCCATTACAGGCTTGTAAGTGATCACATTACGTTGAGCGAAACTCGGTCCTGGAAACGAAAGCTGTACCCTGGCACCTGTTGTGCAGTAAGACGTGTGATGGCGGCTAAAGCAGCACAGCGGAGATACGCCCTCGGCAGTTAGGTTATTGGGCCTACCTGCATTTTGGAGTGTTACTGTTTACACTGTAATGGAAAGACATCAAAAATGATAAAGCGAAAAACAGGCTGTTTTTTTCTACAGTTATGTTACGCAAACTATACAGGGTTTTTTAATTTGGAAAATGGGAGACACGTTTTGAACTAAACGTGTCTGGTGACGATGGTGTAATTTTATACGTAGAGGTAACTATTTCCGGTTTGATTAGAGTGAGTGAGTGAGTGCTTGGGGTTTAACGTCGTACTCAACAATTTTTCAGTCATATGACGACGAAGGAATCATTAGGGTGCATGCACGTGTAATGTGCCTCCTTGTTGCAGGACGGATTTCCACCGCTCTTTTATTTAGTGCTGCATCACTGAGACGACTTACCGAAGGCAAGTAAGCCGTCTCGCCCGAGCCATTATACTGATACGGATCAACCAGTCGTTGCACTATCCCCTTCATGCTGAACGCCAAGCGAGGAAGTTACAATTTCCTCTTTTAAAGTCTTAGGTGTGACTCGACCAAGGATTGATCCTGGATCTACCGGTCCCGAAGCGGACGCTCTACCAACTGTGCTATCCGGGCCGGTCGGTTTGATTAGACAGAGCTAGGAAGAAGAGTTAAGTTATCGAACTTCGCAGCAGTTTGTGGCGACATTCATTTTCCATCTGTCTTCATACTTGAGGCTTCATCAAGGACTATAAACCACTTCAAACATATTTTACAAGATTGATCAAGCTCAGTTTAGTTTTTTCGAATAACATTTGACAAGCATGGTATGTATTTTCATTTATCTTCACATGTTAGTGACGTCAGGACTAACTGCATGATTGAACAATATACAATTCACAATTCCATTGACAAATAAAATTGATGAAAGCTATGATGAGGCTATCGTGGGCATACCCACAGAGGCATACCTTCATGGTGTGCAGTATCGGCTGTCCTGTGATACACCTCAGCAACAATTGGCATGTTAGTTCTACCGGACCCGCCTCGAAGTCGGGAGGCCCGAGATATAGCCCAGATGGGGTCATATACATTAAACATAGACTTTAAAACATGTAATGTGACTGGGTGGGGTGTCATGTACGGTGTCTTCGGCATGACACTTCAGCGACGGCAGCAATTTGGCAGCATGGACTCGCTCAGTCACAAAATGACACAGAATATGTACATACACCTAGTGACTCATATAACGTGAAAAGCTGTTCAGTACGACCTTAACCCTCAAGCATTCAACTGTTCAGCAGGGCTATGTTTATACAGAAACATTGCCCGCATAAGGCTAATGGCAAGTAGGTCAGAATGAAAAAAGCAGAGCGCTGTCAAAAAATCCATCCGCCTGAGGATATCAGTGGTGACTACACAGACTAGAAGCCAGCTATAACTGGTGTATATGTGGTGTAAGCCCCTAAATAGCATAGTCTACGAATGTCGGACTGGACGATGAGATTACGTACATTTTGCTGATGTCTGGAACTCTCACTCTGAGCTTTTCCATGCAGGATAATTCCAAACCATATTTTCGCCGCATTATGTCATTCTAATATGAAAATAGTAGTGTGGTGCAGTAATAGGCTTATTAGCATGCTGTAGAGTAGTGGACCACAAGTGAGAACGCTGTCTGACAATGATAGATCATGAGAAAAGTGAACGCCTTCTCAAAAGTGGAGCTCAGGCTTTTATTTATGGTTGATTGGAGGAAAACAACACCCTTCATTTTCTCCTGCAAATGTTTTTTTCTTGACAAAAGCCATTTTTGTAAGAAGTAAACCAGGTTAGAAAGATCTGAAGTTGGTGAAGTTACAGGGCTTTTGGCTTTAGCGATAAACACAACATGTATGGGTGGTTTCAGTCCATTTTGATTTCACATACGTAAGTATAAAAGTAGGGCCTTTCTGGTGGAGAGAAATGTTACAATAAATATTAAGTGAACGTTTGTCAACTTTCTTGACAAAATGAAAAACTGTAGAAAGTTTAGAAAGACTGATTTGTTTTATATATTGTTGAACAGCTATATACTATTAAGTATCGTGACAGCAGCATAACTACAGTGTTTATTTCTTCTGATGTAAATGACGCGTATACCCAGCTACAAATACTACTGAATTGTGTTTAACACTCATGGCGACCATATTTACATGTACACCACCAATATTAACACGTATCACACCTTGTTCACCCCCAACGTAGCCTGTGTGTCACGACAATATTTACATGTACACCACCAATATTAACATGTATCACATCATATTCACACCGGACGTAGCCTGTGTGTCACGACCATATGTACATGTACACCACCAATATTAACACGTATCACACCTTGTTCACCCCCAACGTAGCCTGTGTGTCACGACAATATTTACATGTACACCACCAATATTAACACGTATCACACCTTGTTCACCCCCAACGTAGCCTGTGTGTCACGACAATATTTACATGTACACCACCAATATTAACACGTATCACACCTTGTTCACCCCCAACGTAGCCTGTGTGTCACGACAATATTTACATGTACACCACCAATATTAACACGTATCACACCTTGTTCACCCCCAACGTAGCCTGTGTGTCACGACAATATTTACATGTACACCACCAATATTAACACGTATCACATCATATTCACACCGGACGTAGCCTGTGTGTCACGAAAATGTTTACAACATCAACAAACTGAACATTGATATTTGTTGACGCTGTGAGAGTGTATGTGACCACATATTTTAACTTGAACCTTTCAACGTTACGCGCAGATTTGTGCCTTTCATTCATCGTAAATCCGTTAACTAAAGTTTCCTCCTTTTTTGACTAAATTTTGACAGGTAATTATGTTTTGGTTGACTTATGCTATTTTTCCACGACAGAGTTGCGTTAGTTCCGAAAAATGTACACGAGCCTTGAGTTTATTGGTGTTATCGACTCCACAGACAAAAGGATCTGTATCAGATTTGGTGTACGTGGCGGTATTGAATGTATGTTTGTCTGTTTTATTACTTCTTACAGTGTAGATAATTTGACGTAAGGAGTCCTCCTTTGTATGTGTATACAGTGGGTTCATATTCTTGTGACAGTATTTATGTAATATGTATGTAGGGAACAAAAGAAAGATAATTAGCCACATATTTGGTCTGTGTGGTAGAATGCACTAATTAGCCACACGTTTGCTCTGTGTGGTAGAATGCACTAATTAGCCACACGTTTGCTCTGTGTGGTAGAATGTACTAATTAGCTACACGTTTGCTCTGCGTGGTAGAATGTACTAATTAGCCACACGTTTGCTCTGTGTGGTAGAATGTACTAATTAGCCACACGTTTGCTCTGTGTGGTAGAATTTACGTTAGATGCACTTACATTTGAAATTCCTTCAAGGAGCCTCCGTGGCTCACTTGGTTAGCGCGCTAGCGCAACGTAATGACCCAAGAGCCCCTAAGCAATGCGGTTGCTGTGAGTTCAAGTCCAGCTCGTGCTGACTTCCTCTCCGGCCATACGTGGGACGGTCCTCCAGCAAAATTCGGATGGTCGTAGGTTTCCACCGGGCTGTGCCTGGTTTCCTCCCACCGTAATGCTGGCCGCCGTCGTATAAGTGGAATATTCTTGAGTACGGCGTAAAACACAATGAAATAAATAAATGAAATTCCTTCACCTGAACTTTGCACGAGGATAATCAGTCTGTGTTCAAGGCCGTGAAGCATGTCACTTTTGTAGAGTTCTCCCTAGCTCAGGCAGTTAATTGGGGTGAAAACATAAAAGATGGAAAGGTGCTAAAAGTTTGATCTTTTCTTCTTACAAATGTGTTATAAGTCATGTTTATATTTTGAATATATTCCAAAATGTTGTCATACTTCAGATTTTAGGCATGTGTTTAGATATAAAGAACACTGAAATAACTTAATTAGGCATAACACGACATACTCCAAGAGGTGATTCCAAATACTCACCACACGAAAACTAATTTTAAATGTCTTCTTCTTCTTCAAGAAAAATGTAGAAAAATATTTAGGATCATATTTACACATGCCTTTTTATCTGAAGTGCGCATCATTTTTTATGTTTTCTGCGACCATCAGGCCTTTGACCAATGAGGTCGTGGGTTGATGTCGACTGTCTGGTCGGAGTCTAAGTCAGGGATTTTGTCAGGTACCTGGCCAAGGTCGGTGGGTACTCGTGTCTCCTCATCGCAAAAACCTCCCCTGCGTTACATCAGTAAACATTTCTTCAATACGGAGTGAAACACCAATGAGGGGGTTAAACACCAAGACAGAGTTAAACACCAATGGGGGAGTCAAACAAAAACACAGAGTTAAACACCAATACGGAGTTAAACACCAGTGAGGGGTTAAACACCAACACAGAGGTAAACACTTATAAGGAGTTAAACACCAGTACGCACCAGTTACCAATTTAAAGTGTTTCCTATCGGGCATCGAAGCAATTCAATGCCCTTCAATAGTGCCCAGAAGCCAAATTAGCGTCGCAATTTGTGGCTTTTGGGACCTTAACTTCGTCTCTGGCCCCAGGAATCACACCACAGACGACACATCGTTACCCAACTCAGTCAGGACATCTCCTGCAACACAAAAGAAATCAAGGCAATGCCTCATGTCGTGTTACACTACAGCCATGTAATCCAGCAGAAAGGAATTAAAGACAGCACAGGAGAAATCAAAACAGTACCTCATGTCGTGTTACACTATAACCTTGTAATCCAACAGAAACGAACTAAAGACAGAGCAACATAAATCAAGGTAGTACTTCATGTCATGTTACCAACAGTGCATATGTATTCCAATGGGTACCAATTGTGCGCCTCTTTTGGTAGACCTATACATGTTTTCATATGAATACTACTATATGCAGAAATTACTTAAAATAATATCTTTAAGCTCGATCCTTTTCATTTACCAAGCGGTATATTGATGATGTACTGGGGTTAAATAACCCCCATATTGCTGAAGCGGTGAAGGAAATCTATCCGCCTTCAATGGATTTAAAGGAGACAAAAGATAGTCCTGATGGTACACCTTATTTGGATCTATATCTGTACAAAGACGAACATGGTCTCCTTTCACTCCGCCTTTACGACAAAAGGGCTAATTTCAATTTTGATGTTCTAATTTATCCTTATTTGGATAGCAATATACCAAAGGGTCCTGCATATGGCGTATACATATCTCGCCTTGTAGCATTTGTCAGATCTTGCGTAAATTGTGATGACTTTAATCTGCGTCACAAGTTGTTAGTTCAAAAACTAGTTTGTCAAGGATACTCCATCAAACGCCTTCATTCTAAGTTTCTCAAATTTTACAATGAGTATAACACTCTGGTTGGCAGGTATGGACAGAGCGTTCAGAATCTCTGGCGATCTGTATTGTGATCAACCACATAGACGGCGCTGTTATCCCTATGTACATATCTATCGCGTACATGGTATTTAACAACATAGATGGCGCTGGTTGCCGAGCGTAACCGTCTATCTTGTAGACGGCTTTTATACAGACCAGCATATCACGTGTAACATCATAGATGGGACCTCTTGTAGTATGAGATCCTTACATATTAGCGGGAAAGACGTAATCGTCCGTTACTTTCGAAACACAGTCTGTTCGGTTAAGGTCTGTAACGCTCGTCATTTTCGAACTGTATCTAACACCGCTTAACCTGGGGTTCGGGGCCGTAAAGGCAGCCATGCTCATTACATCTGCACGATGCCTTTATGAACAGGTGCAATCAAAGAACGACTGAGATACTCTGTTTAATTGTTATTTGACCTGGAACTCATTTATGGATTACGAATTTGAACTTGGATATGGAATTAAGCCTGGAATATCCACTGTCTGCCCGGCATCATTGAAAACTGATGACCGCTTCTTTATTGTGTGTTACCGACTTGATTTCCTATTTGTATAATTTCTTACACACCTTTGTCTTTGGGAGCTAGTGTTAAACGTTGTTTTGGAAATGGATCTTGCTATTATCGACTTGGAACGCGATTTACGGACTACGAATGGTTTACGAATATCTGACATGAAGCTTATATCATGTCGTGTTACACTACATCCATGTAATCCAACTAGAAAGGAACTAAAGACAGCACAAGAGAAATCAAGGTAGTACCTCATGTCATGTTACACTATAGTCTTGTATCCCAACCGAAATGAACTAAAGAGAACACAAGAGAAACCAAGGCAATACCTCGTGTCGCGTTACAGTATAGCCTTGTAATCCAACAGAAAGATATTAAAGACAGCACACAAGAAATCAAGGCAGTACTTCATGTCGTGTTACACTACAGCCTTGTAATCCAACAGAAAGGAATTAAAGACAGCACAACCGAAATCAAGGAAATTCCTCATGTCGTCTAACACTACAATTTTGTAATCCAACAGTAAAGAATTAAAGACAGAACAAGAGAAATCAAGACAGTACCTCATGTCATGTTACACTATGGTCTTGTAATCTAACAGACAAAAACTAAAGCCAGCGCAAGAGAAATCAAGGTAGTACCTCATGTCGTGTTACACTACAGCCTTGTAATCCAACAGTAAGGAATTAAAGACAGCACAAGAGAAACCAAGGCAATGCTTCATGCCGCGTTACACTATAGCCTTGTAATCCAACAGAAAGGAATTAAAGACAGCACAAGAGAAACCAAGGCAATGCTTCATGCCGCGTTACACTATAGCCTTGTAATCTAACAGTAAAGAATTAAAGACAGCACAAGAGAAACCAAGGCAATGCTTCATGTCGCGTTACACTTCAGCCTTGTAATCCAACAGTAAGGAATTAAAGACAGCACAAGAGAAACCAAGGCAATGCTTCATGTCGCGTTACACTATAGCTTTGTAATCCAACAGTAAGGAATTAAGACAGCACAAGAGAAACCAAGGCAATGTTTCATGCCGCGTTACACTATAGCCTTGTAATCCAACAGTAAGGAATTGAAGACAGCACAAGAGAAACCAATGCAATGCTTCATGCCGCGTTACACTACAGTGTTGTAATCCAACAGTAAGGAGTTAAAGACAGCACAAGAGAAACCAAGGCAATGCTTCAAGCCGCGTTACACTTGTAATCCAATAGTAAGGAATTGAAGACGGCACAAGAGAAACCAAGGCAATGCTTCATGCCGCGTTACACTACAGCGTTGTAATCCAACAGTAAGGAATTAAAGACAGCACAAGAGAAACCAAGGCAATGCTTCATGCCGCGTTACACTACAGCCTTGTAATCCAACAGTAAGGAATTGAAGACAGCACAAGAGAAACCAAGGCAATGCTTCATGTCGAGTTACACTACAGCCTTGTAATCCAACAGTAAGGAATTGAAGACAGCACAAGAGAAACCAAGGTAATGCTTCATGCCGCGTTACACATGTAATCCAATGGTAAGGAATTAAAGATAGCACAAGAGAAACCAAGGCATGGCTTCATGCCGAGTTACACTACAATTTTGTAATCCAACAGTAAGGAATTGAAGACAGCACAAGAGAAACCAAGGCAATGCTTCATGCCGCGTTACACTATAGCTTTGTAATCCAACAGTAAGGAATTAAAGAGAGCACAAGAGAAACCAAGGCAATGCTTCATGCCGCGTTACACTATAGCCTTGTAATCCAACAGTAAGGAATTGAAGACGGCTCAAGAGAAACCAAGGCAATGCTTCATGGCGAGTTACACTACAGTGTTGTAATTCAACAGTAAGGAATTAAAGACAGCACAAGAGAAACCAAGGCAATGCTTCATGCCGCGTTACACTATAGCCTTGTAATCCAACAGTAAAGAATTAAAGACAGCCAAGGGAAACCAAGGCAATGCTTCATGCCGCGTTACACTATAGCCTTGCAATCCAACAGTAAGGAATTAAAGACAGCACAAGAGAAACCAAGGCAATGCTTCATGCCGCGTTACACTTGTAATCCAACAGTAAAGAATTGAATACAGCACAAGAGAAACCAAGGCAATACTTCATGCCGCTTTACACTATAGCTTTGTAAACCAACAGTAAGGAATTGAAGACAGCACAAGAGAAACCAAGGCAATGCTTCATGCCGAGTTTCACTTGTAATCCAACAGTAAGGAATTAAAGACAGCACAAGAGAAACCAAGGCAATGCTTCATGCTGCGTTACACTACAGCCTTGTAATCTAACAGTAAGGAATTGAAGACAGCACAAGAGAAACCAAGGCAATGCTTCATGCCGCGTTACACTTGTAATCCAACAGTAAGGAATTAAAGACAGCCCAAGAGAAACCAAGTCAATGCTTCATGCCGCGTTACACTATAGCCTTGTAATCCAACAGTAAGGAATTAAAGACAGCACAAGAGAAACCAAGGCAATGCTTCATGCCGCGTTACACTATAACCTTATAATCTAACAGTAAGGAGTTAAAGACAGCACAAGAGAAACCAATGCAATGCTTCATGCCGCGTTACACTATAGCCTTGTAATCTGACAGTAAGGAATTAAAGACAGCACAAGAGAAACCAAGGCAATGCTTCATGCCGCGTTACACTATAGCCTTGTAATCCAACAGTAAGGAATTAAGGACAACACAAGAGAAACCAAATCAGTGCTTCATGTCGCGTTACACTATAGCCTTGTAATCCAACAGTAAGGAATTAAGACAGCACAAGAGAAACCAAGGCAATGCTTCATGCCGCGTTACACTATAGCCTTGTAATCCAATAGTAAGGAATTAAGACAGCACAAGAGAAACCAAGGCAATGCTTCATGCCGCGTTACACTATAGCCTTGTAATCCAACAGTAAGGAATTGAAGACAGCACAAGAGAAACCAAGGCAATGCTTCATGCCGCGTTACACTTGTAATCCAACAGTAAGGAATTAAAGACAGCACCAGAGAAACCAAGGCAATGCTTTATGCCGAGTTACACTACAGTGTTGTAATTCAACAGTAAGGAATTAAAGACAGCACAAGATAAAACAAGGCAATGCTTCATGCCGCGTTACACTTGTAATCCAATAGTAAGGATTTAAAGACAGCACAAGAGAAACCAAGACAATGCTTCATGCCGCGTTACAATATAGCCTTGTAATCTGACAGTAAGGAATTGAAGACAGCACCAGAGAAACCAAGGCAATGTTTCATGCCGCGTTACACTATAGCCTTGTAATCCAACAGTAAGGAATTAAAGACAGCACAAGAGAAACCAAGGCAATGCTTCATGCCGCGTTACACTTTTAATCTAACAGTAAGGAGTTAAAGACAGCACAAGAGAAACCAAGGCAATGCTTCATGCCGCGTTACACTACAGTGTTGTAATCCAACAGTAAGGAATTAAAGACAGCACAAGAGAAACCAAGGCAATGCTTCATGTCGCGTTACACTATAGCCTTGTAATCTAAGAGTAACGAACTTCCGGATCTGGCTCAAAACTAATCATTTATTTATTTGACTTGTGTTTTACGTCGTAGTGAAGAACATTTCACTGATACGACGGCAGTGAGCATTATGGTGGGAAGAAACCCGGCAGAGCCCGGGGGAAACCCAAAACTTTTGAATAACCACTCTAAAATATCTATGGCAATATTACATGAACCTCAGACTCTCATTCTTTTCTCATAAGTGTTTGGTCTAGTTGAAATCTGGCTGCAGAAAGCACCAGTTCGCAAAATATAATTTTTAATTGGAGCTCTAAAATCGCCACAAATTGATGTCGCATTGTTTTCCGAATCTCTAGTAGAAATATCACTATGTCGTCCGAGTGTCGCTCTAAGTTATGCTAAAGCTTAGATATCTGTTTACTTTATTTTTCAATGGACGCAAAATTTAAGACGAACTTAAGAAAGCATGCGATATTCTGACGCGATTAGGTCAGAATCAATACACTGTGTGACATTTGAGAATTAAGATGATGGTTGGTCGACAATAGAACGAGGAAGCGTTATTCACGGCTAACGAAGTATTCCAGCACCGAATCATTGTTACCTCCCCTGATCAAGCAACATATGAGGCCCAATACAGTATACCATTGCAAATGCAAATAAATGCAAATTAGTGAACAACTGGGCAGAATACATTATGCTGTCCGAGTCATTAAAATAGGATAATACCTATGCCAGGAAAGTGCTCCCCGCTTTCGCAGGGAGGGGAACAAATTCTGCTTGGTTGAGCATTCTGCGCAGCTTGTTTTTTTTTTAATATACATCTTATTCTTCCTCTTAATGACACACATCAGGTCAAGCCAAGGACGGATGGGCCTGAAAGTGGAGATACTGACAACTGGCTCAACACACTGAGCTTCCAGTCCGTTGACAACGCGAGATTTAGATGAGAGTGCGAGAACCGCGAGAATCGAGATTCTCCACTGAATATCCTTATAGAGTTTCGTGGAATCTCAACAGGAAATCGGGCTGTAGTCCTCAAGGGAATTTCTACTAAATCTCGCAGTGTCGTTCAAATATCTGTTGTCCTGGTTTGGGTGAAATATGAGAGACCATGTATGGTCGCACCGGGCTGCCATAACAGCCATTACTACATGTATGTGGACAGGATAGCATACATCACAGCATAACCCCTTTCCCCTGACAGTGCAGGACTTATCTGGTCAAGTGAGTCTCACACTTTACTCAAGCCGTTAACACCAGATGTAGCGGATTCAGTTGGGGTTGGCATTGTTAACTGTTTTACCCCACAGATGAACGTGGGATGGCGTATAATGCTGTTAGGCTCACCGACATTAAGCACTGGTTATATAGAACTCCTACGAAAGGTCAAACCAAAGTTGTAGCAATTTCAGCTAGACAATTTCCGACTTCAACCAACTGAAATATCCCACCATATAAATACCTTCGCCGTCATGGAAACTGCAGGTGCTGTTATCAATTGAGTCAGCTAATGCAATTTTCGTCATAATACTGTCATGTACTACAAGAAGGAAAAGAGAAGGAAATAACAAACAAACACGATTAATCTGCCTGTGGACTTATGCAGAACATAGCGAGAACACCAGAGGGTGTTGAAGTTAGTCAGGATTTAAATTCTTCCCATTGTCGTCAATGGCTTAGTATATTGCTTCTCGCTTCTCCCCCACTTCACTCCTTCGGTGTCGGTCACTCTGGGATTCGGCCGCTAACCACATTATGAAATGTGACACCCGGTATAGTAAGTCTTACTATATCTTTAGTTACGGACTTGTTGACGTCATGTGTTAGTAGGCCTATGTAGCTCTATTGTCGTACTGACTTGTTTCATAGGGACTTTATATCACCATACTGACACTGATGTTTCATATGGAGTTTGTATTGACTCTATATTACCATACTGAATTTGTATGACATTAATAACTCTCCATGAAAAGCTCTTCAGATAGTCACACCTGCTAGATGCTGTCCTATATGCGGGTCGATTTATCTACGCGTGTTTGTTGTGTACCCCCATCATCCCCCTAGAGCGAACAATACCTCAGGCTGAGGCACGGCAGCACATGGGGGTAGCCTAGTTAGCCTAGTTAGCTCTCAGATGTGAGTAGAAACTGGTTCAGACCCGTCACTAACACTAACGTGACATTAGGCCAGTCTGGTGAATAACATTCATGTGTTAAATAGTACTTGGCTGTGACGAACAAGAAGCAGGGAGGCCACGAGAACACCAGCTTCTGTGACTCGGCAAACAGGTAAAGACACTATAAATAGATTTGCATGTAGAGCAGCGTGGATAGATATGTGAGATGGAAAGCGATTTCGAAACTTACTCTGTGTTAAGGTTTATCCCGTGCTGCCTCACAGCTGAACGTCTTCTAACTTGTACACGTGAACTTGTGTAACTCAGCGTGCGTGGCGTACTGCGGCCACGCTGTGGTCCCAATCGGTCAAGCTCAGGTCAAATGCTTGATTGACAGAATGTACCTTTTTTGATATGCAGTGATAATATAATCTTAAATTAAACATTAAATTGAAAGTGTGACTTATACCGAGAGATTTGTCTTCTCGAAGAGATTATGTTTCCATAGTAGACTAAACAAAGTGAAAAACTGTCCATGTACTATGTATGGCAATATTCACTGAACGAGTAAAACGAAATATGTAACAGGAATGGGTAATTCCACACACGCATGCAGGGATGCCTTATTGCGTGATAGTACAAGATCAGTGCATATCACGTTTGTGTTTGTTACCTGCGGGAAACCCACGACCATCCGCGGGCTGATGACAGATCTTCCCACGCATCACGTTTTGCATACGGAATGGCAATTTTTCTAATACTCGACTGTACGCCCCTGAATCTTCTTCAGTAAAGTCGATTGGGTGCGCTATTGTAGAGAAACTGTACATTATTGCATATTCCTAACATTATAGTAACCAGACTAGTACTGTTCCCATGAGTGATGTCATACGTATGTAATACGCAATTTTTAGGATACTCCACTCTAATTCCAGCAATGCACTTCCCTTGTTCACGCCACCGGCCCCCGATAACACAGTCGAGCGTCCGCTTCGGGTGCGGTAGATCCAGGATCAATCCTTGATCGAGTCACACCTAAGACTTTACAAGAGGAAGTTGTAACTTCCTCGCTTGGCGTTCAGCATGAAGGGGATAGTGCAACGACTGGTTGACCCGTATCAGTATAATAACTCGGGCGGGGGCGGCTTACTTGCCTTCGGTAAATCGTCTCAGTGAAGCAGCACTAAATCGTATCGTATGACATCACTGTTGTATCATTGTTGTATGACATTGTTTTATGATTTATATATTTATTATTTAATTGATTGGTGGTTTACGTCATACTCAGGAATATTTCACTTATACGACGGCGGCCAGCATTATGATGAAAGGAAACCCTTCTATATCAAAGGGTCCTGCATATGGCGTTTTTGTATGTCCAATTTTTAACCAATTTATTCCGTGTAAATGAAAACCTTGCAGGCACAGGAAAAATTACAATGAGCTCTGAAAACTTTGAATTGATCCATAATCACGTTATAGAATACATGAATTTAAAACGCGTCTTTGTACATCGTGGATCATTTGTAAGTGTCCGTCTATAGGAAATTTCTGATATAATCTATAACAAATGTGTGGTCTATATTCCGTAACAAATGTGTGGTCTATACTCCGTAACGAATGTGTGGTCTATACTCCGTAACAAATGTGTGGTCTATACTCGGTAACAAATGTGTCGTCTATACTCTGTAACAAATGTGTGGTCTATACTCCGTAACAAATGTGTGGTCTATACTCCGTGACAAATGTGTGGTCTATACTCCGTAACGAATGTGTGGTCTATACTCCGTGACAAATGTGTGATCTATACTCCGTAACAAATTGTGATCTATACTCCGAAACAAATGTGTAATCTATACTCCGTAACAAATTTGTGGTCTATTTTCCGTGACAAATGTGTGACCTATACTCCGTGACAAATGTGTGGTCTATACTCCGTAACAAATTTGTGGTCTATTTTCCGTGACAAATGTGTGGTCTATACTCCGTAACAAATGTGTGGTCTATTTTCCGTGACAAATGTGTGGTCTATACTCCGTGACAAATGTGTGGTCTATACTCCGTAACAAATGTGTGATCTATACTCCGAAACAAATGTGTAATCTATTCTTCGTAACAAATGTGTGGTCTGTACTTCGTAACAAATGTGTGATCTATACTCCGTAATAAATGTGTGGTGTACTCTGTAGCAAACGTATAATATACTTCGTAACAAATGGGTGATCGAGCAAACAATCAAACGGCATTCAATCGGGAATCCTCTGTTTTAAATCTGATATGAACAGACCTTCATGCTTCATTCACTGTAACCTTTTATTTAGTGTCTCGATCATAGCTATCACGTCACATGTTGCCTTATTCAAGAAGTATTTGTCTGTAATTCACAGCGTGAGATATCTGCAATCCGTTTTGTCCGTCTTCAGTCTCGTCTTGCACCCTGCCTTTGTCTCCTTAACTTAGCTACGCTGTCGTACTATGTTTGGTGCAAGTTACTTTGAAACATTTCTATATGTGGTGGAATAGCAATCTCTTATATACTGCTACTGGAAGAGTTGTGCTTTTTACTCTGGTCATTGAGCATTTTGTATGCATGCTGTAACAGGTACGTGATAGCTCGGCTCGGCATAACGTTACACGTCTGGTGGTGGTGTAAGCCGGGGACTCAGACTTCTGCACTAGACTTGGGGCTCAGGCTTCTGGACTACGACATGACTATGTCCTATGTATGATCAAACATTCATGCAGCACTATATCAGATACCATTGTACGATTGTTGGGCAGTTGAACTTTACATTATTACCTATATCAAAATCCACTTTCTCGGGGGTCAACTTGGGATCCACGGCCGTGGGGACCTTATTGCCTGTTGGGAGACATGCTATAGATACATACTGGAGAGACATAGTATAGAAACGTAATTGGGAGGCATAGTGGGTTAGAATCACACTGGGGAAACATGCTAAGGAAACGTACTGGCGACCTATACTCTGGAAACGTACTGGGGAGACATAGTATAGAAACGTAGTTGGGAGGCATAGTGGGTTAGAATCATACTGGGGAAACATGCTAAGGAAACGTACTGGCGACCTATACTCTGGAAACGTACCGGGGAGACATAGTATAGAAACGTAATTGGGAGACATAGTGGGTTAGAATCATACTGGGGAAACATGCTAAGGAAACGTACTGGCGACCTATACTCTGGAAACGTACTGAGGAGACATACTTCTCAAACGTACTTGGGGCACATGATGTGCAAACGTACGGAGAGACATACTAAAGAAACATGTTGGGCAGTCATATTATGGAAATGTAGGCCTACTCGGCATACATACTATGGAAACGTTGGCCTATTGGCGACACATACTGTGAAAATGTACTGGGGACACATACTACGGAAACGTACTAGGGATGTATACTGTGGAAACGTAGGCCTACTGGGGACACATGCTATGGAAACGTTGGCTTAGCGGGGACACATACTGTGAAAATTTACCGGGGGCACATTCTAAGGAAACGTACGGATACTGTGGAAACATAGGCCTACTGGGTACACATGCTATGGAAACGTTGGCTTGGCGGGGACACATACTGTGAAAACGTACTGGGGACGCATAATGTGGAAAGGTACTGAAGATGAGAAAAACATAATGGGAAAACATTCTGGGGAAACATACTAATGAAACTTACTGAGGGAAATACAGTAAAAAGTCAATCAACTTTCAAAGCAAATTGTAAACACACACTTCAACTTACGATCGCCGCTTTGTGTTCCTAAAAACTTGCAGAACATATATGTAAAACAGTGCAACAAAAATAAGTTCCCCCCCAAGACGTTGTCTGATATCTCCCTGATATGTACCAGATCTCAATGAAATTTTGCACACACCATCCCAGTAATCCGGTGGACGTGAGATATCAAGGATTAACGTGCAAGTGCAGTTGTGCGACTAATGGGCATGCGCAAACTGTAAATCGGTCGATTTTTAAAATTTCACAAAAGGAGTCAACCAGATTTTTCACCGCCAAATTTTGATTTCATCAGAGAATTCTTGTTACCGGTCCTGAAATATTCGTGCGGGTGGGCATTAAGGACATGACACATACCACAAAAACTTCATGCGGTTAAACATGACCTGCATCAGGTCGGAGATGGTCAATAAAAGGTTCTCGGACCTGAATCGTCCACATTACTGTCCACAAGTCTTGGGCAATCAATGTTGCACGTTTTGTGACTGTGGTATACTATGCCTCGATTATGCAATACGGACAGGGCGATTGCAATTGGCCCACGTCGAATGGGGGTGACACCAAACGCCATTCGGAAATTGCGAGCGAAGTTTCTCGCATCAGGAGATGTCAAGGACCTGCCAAGAAGTGGAAGGCCCAGGGCAACCACACAGAGACAAGATCGGCGAATCGTAAACATTGCACTAAGGAACAGAACGATATCAGATATAAGGGTCTGAGTGTGCCACAAAACCCCCAGTGCCATTGTAAACTTCATCTTCAGCGCTAATTCAACTTGCTGTTCATGTCACGTAACATCCATTTTGAATTTCAGCACCAGAGGTTCGACATCATGCTGGTGTCGGGGCGAGACGGTTGAGTGCCCAAACAACCAGGAGACTCCTAAAAGCCGACGGAGTACGTCCCAGGCGGCTAGTGAAGGAAGCGTTGTTGCTCCGCCGTCATAAGATAGTGCGTCAGCAGTTGGCGACAGATCACGTTCGAGTGACTAGACGGCAATGGGGCAACGTTCTTTTCACCGTCAAAACGCGGGAAACTTGAACGCTGCTGGCTATGTTGCTCAAGTTCTCAGACCACATTTTTTGCCGCCGTTGGAGATGGATTTGTCTTCATGGACCGCAATGCGCGTCCACATCGTGCAAGGATTGTGAATGACTTCTTCCAAACTGAAGGCATTGACCTGATAAAGTGGCCCGCGTGTTCTCCGGATCTCAACCCCATCGAACATCTTTGGGGTCAGTTGAAACAATCAGTCTATTGTCGAGTTGGGATGGAGTCCAATCTTGACGATTTGAGACGCCACCTTCAGAAAGAGTGGTTAGTCACCCCGCAACGTCAGATCGCAAGCCTTATCAACACAATGCGAGCGCGTTGTCGAAACGTGATACAATCTCATGGCGGCTACACACGATATTGATAATTACTGATCATGAAAATGACCGAATTCTGTGATAAAATAAAGAACTGCCGTTGAAAAATCTGGTTGACTCCTTTCATGAAATTTCAAAATCGACCGATTTTCAGTTTGCGCATACCCATTAGCGCACAACTGCACTGGCACGTTAATCCTTGATATACCACGTCCGCTGGATTACTTAGATAGTGTGTGCAGAATTTCATTACGATCTGGTACATACTACGGGAGATATCAAACAACGTTTTGGGAAGAACTTACTTTTGTTTTTTGCACTGTATATATCAACTTCCTATTCTTTCGCTGGAACTAATCTCTACAAAGGCGGTACAACTGCTGCGAGAAACTGGGCGTTGCTATGGTAACATGAGTGAAATGTCACCAGCAGAAGGCCTTTGCAGCCTAAGCTTCATGCGAATTGATTAGTGACGTCAAATGAGCGCGCAATGTAGTAGGGTGGCGTTTTTAAGATGTGAAGATTCCATGGCGCGTGTGTAAACCAGGGCCAAAAGTCTGCGCTTATTTCTTATAGACAGGAAACGCTGACATATTTTAACTTGGTCCAAAAGGACCAAAAAAAACAACAAACAAACAAACAAAAAAAAAAAAACAAACAAAAAAACAACAACAAAAAAAAAACAGCTGTGTGTTAAACAAATTACTACAATGTAAATATGCAGTTATTTGCGGGATTATTATCCGTTCTGCGTAAGACAGTTAAGCGTAGGAGTAGAAGTCCGACCGGTGCGTTTGTTTTCTGGTTGGTGTGGTCCCTGTTTGGTCCCTTTTTGTGAATCGGTGAGATCCATTGTTTCCATGAACGTTCCCATTGCCTACTTCCCTACTTTACATAGAGGACTCTCCAGGAAATGTAGTTTTGTCCTGTTACACATATACTGTTACAAAAATGTATGCATTTATGTACATTTTGTTTCATGGAGAAATCCAAGTAAAACCGTCTTAGGGGCATTTTGTTCATGGGCGAATTAATACGATTTGTTGGTTAGCTGTTCATATTAATCATGTTTCGTTTTAAGCAAAACTATGCCTATCGTCGTCTAATTCATTAGATGGTGACAGTGGACAACGCTTGTGTGACTTACGCAGAACGGATAGTAATCCCGCAAATAATTGTACCTGCATTTGCGCAGACCACATCTCTCTTTACAACTCCATGTACATACTGTTGCTGTACCTTACCGTAACTGTACCTTACATACTGTACCTTCATAGTGTACGTTACACACTGTATCTTACATACCTTGCACACTGTACTTTATCTTACATACCTTACATACTGTACCCTACACACTGTACCATACATACTGTACCTGTAGGTTACATACTGTGCCCTCATACTGTACCCTACATACTGTATCCTACACTGTGTACCTGTACCTTACATACCGTACCTTACACACTGTACCTGTACCTTACATACTGTATCTGTACCTTATATACCTTACACTCTGTACCTGTACCTTAAATACTGTGTCCTCATACTGTACCTTACACACTGTACCAGTACCTTATAACCTGTATCCTCATACTGTACCTTACACACTGTACCTGTACCTTACATACTGTGCCCTCATACTGTACCTTACACAATGTACCTGTAACTTACAGACTGTACCTGTACCTTACATACTGTACCCTACATTCTGTACCTTACACACTGTACCTGAACCTTAGATACTGTGCATTACATACTGTACCTTACATACCGTTCCTTATATACCTTAAATACTGTACCTGTACCTTACGTATTGTACCTTACATACCTTACACACTGTATCTGTACCTTAAATACTGTACCTTACATACCTTACACACTGTACCTTTCATTCTGTATCTTACATACCTTACGCACTGTACCTGTACCTTTCATACTGTGCCTTCATACTGTACCTTACACACCGTACCTGTACCTTACATACTGTACCCTACATTCTGTACCTTACAAACTATAGCTGTACCTTACATGCTGTGCATTACACACTGTTCCTAACATACCTTACACACTGTACCTGTACCTTACGTACTTTACCTTACACATTGTATCTGTACCTTATATACAGTACTTTACATACCTTACACATTGTACCTTACATTCTGTACCTTACATACCTTACACAGTGTACCTGTACCTTACCTACCGTACCTTTTACACTATACCTGTACCTTACATACTGTACCTTACCCACTGTGCCTTACATACCTTACACACTGTACATACTGTACCTTATGCTCATAAAACGATGTGCATTACATGGAACGGTATTTAGAACGGCCAGGCTATACGTACAAACCATGTACAGCATGTGGTACGATATCTAGAGCCGTCTGGCCATGCACACAAAACCATGCACAATATGTAGTACTATACCTAGAACGGTATGGCTATGCACACAAAAGCATGTACAGTATGTAGTACGGTATGTAGAGCGGTCTGACCATGCACACAAAACCGTGTACAGTATGAAATACAGTATCTAGTACGGTCTGCACATGCGTGCAAAACCATGCAGAGTATGTAGTGCGGTATTTAGAACAGTCTGGCCATGCGTACAAAACCGTGTACAGTATGTAGTATGGCACCTAGAACGGCCTTCCATGCGTACAGAACCATGTACAGTATGTTTTACGGTATCTAGAACTGCCAGCCCATGGACACAAAACCATGTACAGTATGTGGTGCAGTATCTAGAACGGTCTGGTCATGCGTACAAAACCATGTACAGTATGTGGTGCAGTATCTAGAACGGTCTGGTCATGCGTACAAAACCATGTACACTATGTGGTACGGTATCTAGAACGGTCTGGCCATGCACACACAACCATGTTCAGTATGTATTACAATACCTACAACTGCCTGGCCATGCACACAAAACCATGTACAGTATGTGGTGCAGTATCTAGAACGGTCTGGTCATGCGTACAAAACCATGTACACTATGTGGTACGGTATCTAGAACGGTCTGGCCATGCACACACAACCATGTTCAGTATGTGGCCATGCGTACAAAACCATGTACATGTAATGCGGTGTCTAGAGCGCACAGAAAATATGCACAAAACCATGTATATAGTATAATAAGGTCTCTAGAACTATATGTAGTACGGGACCTAATATGCCATTGAATATAGTGCAAGTAAAAATGAATACTAAATGAGAATGATATGTTTGGTCCTAAACTATATCTTCGCAGATGGGCCTATTGCAATAAGTGAAAAACCAGTTATGTGTCTCCAAAGGTAACCAAAAGCTCCTTGATTTGGTAACAGTGGCCATGTACGATTTCTTATTGACGAACAGCGTTAATTGGTAAAGTAATTTAAATTTTTCTTGATTTCTTTCACAAAGGATGAGCACAGAATCACCCGAATTCCCCGAGAGCATGCTCCAAGTAGGGGAGGTAATTAAGCCAAGCCTGTCGGAATCTACTGCAAGGGAAATAACTCATCGTGTTTATGGCCTTGATGTTATCACCATGAAAGAACTTAACAGCTATGATGACCGGAATTACTTCATCACCGTCAAACAAGAACATTCCAATCCACACATGGACACCCCTTCACCTGATGGTTACGTATTGAAAATCCTCAACTCCATGGACTCCAAAAACCTTGACTATGTCGGTAAGTTAGTTACTTATAAGATGGCAATTATCTCCAAGAAACAGATGGTGTATCCTGTTTTGACAGTTGCAGTTAATAAAAATTTGAATATTTCCTGAAAACACTGTAATTTCACTTCCCCAAACTATTTGACAATGCGCGTGTTCGTTTGATGTAGATAGTTTATTCTGAATGCTACATTCCATATTTTGGAAGCATTCCATATACGTCTGAGCACTGGAAGACACAGTGGACACATTTTGTGTGAAAGATCTCGCAACATTTCTCACAACAGTAAACGTGGTTGTACGCCTGGGGCATCGTCTGTCACAAGCTGATATTTAAATCTGCTGGCACATTCTCTCTAACTCATAAAAACCTTTAGGGGACAAGTAAAACGAAGATCATGCAACTCATATTACAGATAATTCGGTAATGAGGTAATGAAAGGGGGAGGGAGGGGGTTAGGGGTCTTTTGCGGCCTTTTCCAAAAAATCACAATATGTCAGGTAAGCCAACTGGTAGGTGAATCTGTACAGAAAGCACATCGTCGGAAGTACGCACAGCTTTGTACCCTAACTCTAACGTCGAATGTACAGTGTCCTCCTGACTTAAAACTTCAATCACAAATCAAACTATTACTATCTCTACCTTTGTTCTGTGCTCAGGAAACATTCATTTAGCCCATTAAATAAGATGTCCTACCGGTAAATAAAATGTCCTACCGGTAAATAAAATGTCCTACCGGTAAATAAAATGTCCAACCGGTAAATAAAATCTCCTACCGGTAAATAAAATGTCTCACCGGTAAATAAGATCTCCAACCGGTAAATAAAATGTCTCACCGGTAAATAAAATGTCCAACCGGTAAATAAGACCTCCAACCGGTAAATAAAATGTCCGACCGGTAAATAAAATCTCCTACCGGTAAATAAAATGTCCGACCGGTAAATAAGATCTCCAACGGGTAAATAAAATGTCTCACCGGTAAATAAAATGTCCAACCGGTAAATAAGACCTCCAACCGGTAAATAAAATGTCCGACCGGTAAATAAGACCTCCAACGGGTAAATAAAATGTCCGACCGGTAAATAAGATCTCCGACCCGCTCCACGCATGGACATGTCGCCAACAAGTGACCTATTTTCGACCCCTCGATAACACGTATTTGGTTACACATGCCAAAACTAATCTGTACTAATGTGTTTACTTAAAAAGTTTTAAAGCTGACAAAACTTCGAAACTGAACGAAAGCAAGAATTCGATTGCCCGGACTACCAGATCCGACTTACGTGCAGGTGGTGTGACTTCACGTCTATTTGACGACAAGCCAGTACAGGGAGTGACTATCAGATCTGACTCAAGTACGGCTGGTGTGACTTCACGTCTATTTGACAACAAGCCAGTACAGGGAGTGACTACCAGATCTGACTCAAGTACGGCTGGTGTGACTTCACATCTATTTGACGACAGGCCAAGACAGGGAGTGACTGGCAGATTTGACTTAAGTGACACTGGTGTTACTTCAGATCTATTTGATTTTTTTTTTTTTTTTTTGATTGGTGTTTTACGCCGTACTCAAGAATATTTCACTTATACGACGGCGGCCAGCATTATGGTGGGTGGAAACCGGGCAGAGCCCGGGGGAAACCCACGACCATCCGCAGGTTGCTGGCAGACCTTCTCACGTACGGCCGGAGAGGAAGCCAGCATGAGCTGGACTTGAACTCACAGCGACCGCATTGGTGAGAGACTCCTGGGTCATTACGCTGCGCTAGCGCTTTAACCGACTGAGCCACGGAGGCCCCCAGATCTATTTGACGACAAGCCAATACAAGGAGAGAACTTACGGCTCTGGTTGGAATGAAGTTGAGTAATACAACAGCATATTCACTGTTTTGTTATTTAGTACTAACGATCTAACAGCCTGGCGACAGTTCATTCAAGTATCAGCCATGCAACTGTTGATAAAAAAAAATTGTTAAAGAGAATTTGTTTTGTAAAATTAAAAACATTCAGAAAGCAATATCGTATTACATGCCTGTCTTTTTTAACTATTATTTATTTTCTTGCAATGTGTAATGTAAATCGGAAGTGTCAGACGGAGTTTTGAGAAAACCGGGCAGACCCCAGAGGGAACAGGACGGAGCCCAGATAAAGCATGACAAAGCCCAGAGAAAAGTGAACAGAGCCTAGAGAAAACCGGACAGAACCCGGGGGAAACGTGACAGACTCGGACAAAACCCAGCAGAGCTCACAGAGAGCAGGACGTAGCCTAGAGGAAACCGGACACAATCTAGAAAAAAA
This sequence comes from Liolophura sinensis, assembly GCF_032854445.1. NCBI lineage: Eukaryota > Metazoa > Mollusca > Polyplacophora > Chitonida > Chitonidae > Liolophura > Liolophura sinensis. The sequence continues at coordinate 101,866 of NW_027017953.1, read as the reverse complement.
CTTGACAGAACAGTGAAAAAAACATGGCAGAGCCCAGAAAAATCGGACAAACCCAAAGGAAATCGGACAGAGCCCAGAGAAACACGAGAAAGTCCATAGAAAATTACTTGCTAGCTTGTTCATGATATATTGCAAGTGTAGCGTTAAACCTCCACTTATTCACTGCGTCCGGCCGTACGTGGAAAGGTCTTGCAGCAACCTGCTGATGGTCGTGGGTTTCGCCGGGGGTCTGCCCAGTTTTCTCCCACCATAATGCTGGCCACCGTCGTATAAGTAAAATATTCTTAAGTACGGCGTAAAACACCAATCAAATGAATAAATAAATAAATGACTCACCGCGTATCAGTACTGTGGCGCATTAGTGTCATTCGAAATTTTAAGCATTTTCTATTGATTTACAATGTCTCAAAGGACATTCTAATGAAAGTTATCATTATGAGCAAAGGATTTGAGCTATATGGAAAGGCAAATTTTAGGCTAAGGCACAAAGATTTTACACTTGATACAACTTGATAAATCCAACTATAAATAAGAAAGAAAAGCGTTTTTCCGAAGAGAAAAAGTTTACCTCGTGGAGAAAACCTTTCCATCGCGATGAAAACCTTTCTACTACGGAGAAAAAGGTTTACATCGCGGTGAAAACCTTTACTTCACGGAGAAAACCTCAGTAGTGCGGAGAAAAGGCTAACTCTGCGGAGAAAAGGTGTACTCCGCAAAGAAAAGGGTTGTACCGCGGAGAAAACCTTTTCACCTGGGAGAAAAGTTTTTCGATGTTTTACGAAGTTTATGGCCGTATCTTTTTTGTATCTTTTGCTTTTGTGTCTCATTTTTGTGCACAAGTTCTTACGAACTCTTTAACGTTTGTCACTAATTTACAATGATTCATAAGTTTTAGTATTCAAAACTTGATATAAAAAGACTATACTATAATTATACCCGGTAGCCTTTCACCAATGTGGTTGCTGTGAATTCAAGTCCAGCTCATGCTGGCTATGTGGGAAGACATTCAACAACATGCGGATCGTCGAGGGTTGTCTCCGGGTTCCCCCTGGTTTCCGCACCATAATGCTAACCGCCGTCGTATAAGTTAAATATTCTTGAGTTCGGTGTACAGCACAAATCAAATACATAAATAGAAGTATACATAACGAACTAACGCAGACTCAGAAACTAAATACATGTAGACAAAATAGATAACTACATGCATAAGCTTTGAAAAACAATGAAACGTTTTATTGCAGTGCAAAGGTTGTCTCGACGGTGTAAACCTTTTCTCCACTATTGAACGGTTTTTTCCACGGTGTAAGCCTTTTCTCCGCGAAGAACACCTTTCCACCGATGGGAAAAATTTCCGCCTTTTTTCATAACTGAATTTATGTTGTGTAATATAGTTTGGTTTCACAAATTATTTAAATTCTTTGCAAGTTATGATAAATGTTTACTACATGAAATCCTTTCACTCATTGTATAAATCAGTATAAAACGTTAAAAATTACGAATGGCACAAACCTTCTACCATATATCAGTCATGTAAGGCGAAATCACGGTTTAAAGAGGGATTTGCAGGATAGGTTTGTTTTCATGTGCCAGTCTTATCATTTTGAATGGAAATCATGTTTAGAAGCGAAATGTCACATGACATGAATTATATCCGGTATTTAGCCTTTTAGTCACTCTCGGCACGATGGCTGAAATATAGAAAATGTATCCAAGCAATATGACCATCCAAGTTATGGTCATATAAATTATATCCCTATAGACTGGCGATTTGGGGTAACAATCACCGCTCTTGGACGACTTCCCACTTGACAGCCTTATGTAGATGCTGTCAGTGACAACAATAATGTCATACCTGGTCATTCATCACTGCATGTTTTTATTACTATGGTGCTAGAGGCATGGTGTTAGTGGCATTTTTCTTAATCCACTTAAGCATTAACAGGAACAGAAAGAATAAAACCTTAACTGAGATAAATCGACAAGTGTGACCATTTGCCAGTTGTCACACTGTCGTCGCTGCTCTCGTTTTACTCTCTATGATGAAGTATTGTATAAATACGTAAACATCTCATAACATGTAAGATATATTCTCTGTTGCTGGTTTTGTAGCTTAAATTCTCTAACCCTAACGACTGCACTGTATCTCATGGTATCTCTTGGTATCTCGGTCTTTACCTGACGTAAATATCTCAGTTAATACAAGAACATTCATTTATACGACAGCCACAGTTGACTGTTAAATAGTCAGATTCACTGCTGTATATTTGAGATATAATGGTTTTAATGTGCTTAAGCAAACTTGTTAAAAATCCAGCGGGATATTTGGGAATTGTCTCCCAGCATTTTCGTGGCCTCCGTGGTTCAGCTGGTTAGATCTAGCGCAGCGTAATGACCAAGAAGTCTCTCACCAATGCAGTTAAACTGTTGAGTGAGAGGATGTTAAACTGTTGAGTGAGCGGATGTTAAACTGTTGAGTGAGCGGATGTTAAACTGTTGAGTGAGAGGATGTTAAACTGTTGAGTGAGCGGATGTTAAACTGTTGAGTGAGCGAATGTTAAACTGTTGAGTGAGAGGATGTTAAACTGTTGAGTGAGCGGATGTTAAACTGTTGAGTGAGCGGATGTTAAACTGTTGAGTGAGAGGATGTTAAACTGTTGAGTGAGAGGGTGTTACACTGTTGAGTGAGTGGATGTTAAACTGTTGAGTGAGCGGATGTTAAACTGTTAATTGAAAGGATGTTAAACTGTTGAGTGAGCGGACATTAAACTGTTAATTGAAAGGAGGTTAAACTGTTGAGTGAGTGCATATTAAACTGTTGGGTGAGCAGATGTTTAACTGTTAAATGAACGGATGTTAAGCTGTTGATTGAACGGATGTTAATGTGTTGATTGAACGCTTTCAGGCTGAGTCGATGTGACTGATGCTTTCAGCTATTGCACAAATTTATGCTTTATTTTTTATTATTAAAAGAGGCCTTTGGATAATAAGATATCCTGCTGTGCCTTTTTTGTGACTGTATGTATATGTCTACTTACCCTTACATAATCTGCAAAACATTGTACCAATGATATTTTACATTGTGCTTGTCATTTATTCTTTTACCAACTGTATAGATAGTGTGTAGCTGAAATATTGCTAACGTGGCGTCAGACCATAATTATTCATTTATGCTCCATCTTCATGGCATGACAGAAAATTACCGATATGGCGTCAAGCAAGAATTATACATTATACTCCCCTCTAGGAAATGGGGGCTTCATTCTGGTATCACCCTGTCTGTTCGTCTGACTGTTGACAAGATTTTATCTCCTCCCAAACTAATGCGCCGATTTCGACGAAACTTACCATACATCTTGCTTATCAACTATACATCTTGAATGCTGAAGTTGAATGGCAATCAGATTACAATTCAAACTGTGAGTACCCGTAGTTTAATCAGTGCACATCACGAACGGCCCATGAAACAATCTGTATCAAACCATTACTAAATAACATGACGTTTTGTCATTTGTTTTCAGGTTTTCTTAGTTTTCTTTCTTTCCGGAAATGTTGGGGAAGAGAAGGGTGTATTTCAGACTTTTGTTTCTAGTTCACTCCCCATCTTTATGGCATGGCAGAAATACTACCGATGTAGCATCAAGCCAGAATATATCATTCATACTGAAATGTTGCAGAAGCCATGCAGTCACTCATCCTACATGCCTGGGAAAACGATATACAAACCACCCGTCCTGTCCTGTCTGTGTCTGGAAAACTGATGCATGTAGAGGAGATTCCAGTGGAGGGCTCCGGAAAGGAAGGTATTGTATGGTCTGACATTACTTATTTGTGGTGTGAGTATACTTACATAGTGTGAAAGGCCATGTCAGATGTGAGTATACTTACATGGTGCGAAAGGCCATGTCAGATGTGAATATACTTACATAGTGTGAAAGGCCATGTCAGATGTGAGTATACTTACATGGTGTGGAAGGCCATGTCAGATGTGAGTATACTTACATAGTGTGAAAGGCCATGTCAGATGTGAGTATACTTACATGGTGTCAAAGGCCATGTCAGACGTGAATATACTTACATGGTGTAAAAGGCCATGTCAGATGTGAGTATACTTACATGGTGTGAAAGGCCATGTCAGATGTGAGTATACTTACATAGTGTGAAAGGCCATGTCAGACGTGAATACACTAACATAGTGTAAAAGGCCATGTCAGACGTGAATATACTTACATAGTGTGAAAGGCCATGCCAGACGTGAATATACTTACATAGTGTGAAAGGCCATGCCAGACGTGAATATACTTACATAGTGTGAAAGGCCATGTCAGATGTGAGTATACTTACATAGTGTGAAAGGCCATGTCAGATGTGAGTATACTTACATGGTGTGAAAGGCCATGTAAGACGTGAATATACTTACATGGTGTAAAAGGCCATGTCAGATGTGAGTATACTTACATGGTGGGAAAGGCCATGTCAGATGTGAGTATACTTACATAGTGTGAAAGGCCATGTCAGACGTGAATATACTAACATAGTGTAAAAGGCCATGTCAGACGTGAATATACTTACATGGTGTGAAAGGCCATGCCAGACGTGAATATACTTACATAGTGTGAAAGGCCATGCCAGACGTGAATATACTTACATAGTGTGAAAGGCCATGTCAGATGTGAGTATACTTACATGGTGTCAAAGGCCATGTCAGACGTAAATATACTTACATGGTGTGAAAGGCCATGTCAGACGTGAATATACTTACATAGTGTGAAAGGCCATGTCAGACGTGAATATACTTACATAGTGTGAAAGGCCATGTCAGATGTGAATATACTTACATAGTGTGAAAGGCCATGTCAGATGTGAGTATACTTACATTTTGTGAAAGGCCATGCCAGACGAGAATATACTTACATAGTGTGAAAGGTCATGTCAGATGTGAACATACTTACATAGTGTCAAAGGCCATGTCAGATGTGAGCATACATACATAGTGTGAAAGGCCATGTCAGACGTGAATATACTTACATGGTGTGAAAGGCCATGTCAGATGTGAGTATACTTACATAGTGTAAAAGGCCATGTCAGATGTGAGCATACTTACATAGTGTAAAAGGCCATGTCAGATGTGAATACACTAACATAGTGTGAAAGGCCATGTCAGATGTGAGCATACTTACATAGTGTAAAAGGCCATGTCAGATGTGAGTATACTTACATGGTGTGAAAGGCCATGTCAGATGTTAGTATACTTACATAGTGTAAAAGGCCATGTCAGATGTTAGCATACTTACATAGTGTGAAAGGCCATGTCAGATGTGAATACACTAACATAGTGTAAAAGGCCATGTCAGATGTGAGCATACTTACATGGTGTAAAAGGCCATGTCAGATGTGAGTATACTTACATAGTGTAAAAGGCCACGGCATGTGTCAGCATACTATCGCCGTGTCGAAGTCATGTCAGGTGTCAGCATACTTTCTCAGTGTCAAAGTCATGCCACTTGTCAGCACACTATATCTGTGTCGAAGTCATGTCAGGTGTCAGCATACTTTCTCTGTGGCGAAGTCATGTCAGGTGTCAGCATATTTTCTCTGTGTCGAGGTCATATCAGGTGTCAGCATACTTTCTCCGTGTCGAAGTCATGTCAGGTGACAACATACTTTCTCTGTGTGGAAGTCATATCAGGTGTCAGCATACTTTCTCTGTGTCAAAGTCATGTCAGATGTCAGCATACTTTCTCTGTGTCGAAGTCATGTCAGTTGTCAGCACACTCTCTCTGTGTAGAAGTCATGTCAGGTGACAGCATACTTTCTCTGTGTAGAAGTCATGTCAGGTGACCGCATACTTTCTCTGTGTCAAAGTCATGTCAGGTATCAGCATACTTTCTCTGTGTCGAAGTCACGTCAGGTGACAGCATACTTTCTCTGTGTCAAAGTCATGTCAGGTGACAGCATACTTTCTCTGTGTCAAAGTCATGTCAGGTGTCAGCATACCTTCTCTGTGTCAAAGTCATGTGAGGTGTCAGCATACTTTCTGTGTGTAGAAGTCATGTCAGGTGACCACATACTTTCTCTGTGTCAAAGTCATGTCAGGTGTCAGCATACTTTCTCTGTGTCGAAGTCATGTTAGATGTCAGCATACTTTCTCTGTGTAGAAGTCATGTCAGGTGTCAGCATACTTTCTCTGTGTAAAAGTCATGTCAGGCGATCGCATACTTTCTCTGTGTAGAAGTCATGTCAGGTGTCAGCATACTTTCTCTGTTTCGAAGTCATGTCAGGTGTCAGCATACTTTTTCTGTGTCAAAGTCATGTCAGGTGACAGCATACTTTCTCTGTGTAGAAGTCATGTCAGGTGACAGCATACTTTCTCTGTGTCGAAGTCATGTCAGTTGTCAGCATACTTTCTCTGTGTAGAAGTCATGTCAGGTGTCAGCATACTTTCTCTGTGTAGAAGTCATGTCAGTTGTCAGCATACTTTCTCTGTGTCAAAGTCATGTCAGTTGTCAGCATACTTTCTCTGTGTCGAAGTCATGTCAGGTGTCGGCACACTATCTCTGAGTAGAAGTCTTGTCAGTTGTCAGCATGCTTTCTCTGTGTAGAAGTCATGTCAAGTGTCAGCATACTTTCTCTGTGTCAAAGTCATGTCAGTTGTCAGCATACTTTCTCTGTGTCAAAGTCATGTCAGGTATCAGCATACTTTCTCTGTGTCAAAGTCATGTCAGTTGTCAGCATACTTTCTCTGTGTAGAAGTCATGTTAGGTGACAGCATACTTTCTCTGTGTAGAAGCCATGTCAGGTGACCGCATACTTTCTCTGTGTAGAAGTCATGTCAGGTGTCAGCATACTTTCTCTGTGTCAAAGTCATGTCAGGTGTCAGCACACTATCTCTGTGTCAAAGTCATGTCAGGTGTCAGCATACTTTCTCTGTGTCGAAGTCATGTCAGGTATCAGCATACTTTCTCTGTGTCAAAGTCATGTCAGGTGACATCATACTTTCTCTGTGTCAAAGTCATGTCAGGTGACATCATACTTTCTCTGTGTCGAAGTCATGTCAGGTGTCAGCATACTTTTTCTGTGTAGAAGTCATGTCAGGTGACAACATACTTTCTCTGTGTGTAGAAGCCATGTCAGGTGACAGCATACTTTCTCTGTGTCAAAGTCATGTCAGGTGTCAGCATACTTTCTCTGTGTCGAAGTCATGTCAGTTGTCAGCATACTTTCTGTATGTAGAAGTCATGTCAGGTGTCAGCATACTTTCTCTGTGTAGAAGTCATGTCAGGTGTCAGCATACTTTCTCTGTGTCAAAGTCATGTCAGGTGTCAGCATACTTTCTCTGTGTCGAAGTCATGTCAGGTGTCAGCATACTTTTTCTGTGTCAAAGTCATGTCAGGTGACAGCATACTTTCTCTGTGTAGAAGTCATGTCAGGTGACAACATACTTTCTCTGTGTAGAAGTCATGTCAGTTGTCAGCATACTTTCTGTATGTAGAAGTCATGTCAGGTGTCAGCATACTTTCTCTGTGTAGAAGTCATGTCAGGTGACAGCATACTTTCTCTGTGTCAAAGTCATGTCAGGTGTCAGCATACTTTTTCTGTGTCAAAGTCATGTCAGGTGTCAGCATACTTTCTCTGTGTCGAAGTCATGTCAGGTGTCAGCACACTATCTCTGTGTCAAAGTCATGTCAGGTGTCAGCATACTTTCTCTGTGTACAAGTCATGTCAGGTGTCAGCACACTATCTCTGTGTCGAAGTCATGTCAGGTGTCAGCATACTTTCTATGTGTCGAAGTCATGTCAGTTGTCAGCATACTTTCTCTGTGTAGAAGTCATGTCAGGTGTCAGCATACTTTCTCTGTGTAGAAGTCATGTCAGGTGTCAGCATACTTTCTCTGTGTCGAAGTCATGTCAGTTGTCAGCATACTTTCTCTGTGTAGAAGTCATGTCAGGTGACAGCATACTTTCTCTGTGTAGAAGTCATGTCAGGTGACAGCATACTTTTTCTGTGTAGAAGTCATGTCAGGTGACCGCATACTTTGTGTAGAAGTCATGTCAGGTGTCAGCATACTTTCTCTGTGCCGAAGTCATGTCAGTTGTCAGCATACTTTCTCTGTGTAGAAGTCATGTCAGGTGTCAGCATACTTTCTTTGTGTAGAAGTCATGTCAGGTGACAGCATACTTTCTCTGTATCAAAGTCATGTCAGGTGTCAGCATACTTTTTCTGTGTCAAAGCCATGTCAGGTGTCAGCATACTTTCTCTGTGTACAAGTCATGTCAGGTGTCAGCACAGTATTTCTGTGTCGAAGTCATGTCAGGTGTCAGCATACTTTCTCTGTGTAGAAGTCATGTCAGGTGTCAGCATACTTTCTATGTGTCGAAGTCATGTCAGGTGTCAGCACACTATCTCTGTGTCAAAGTCATGTCAGGTGTCAGCATACTTTCTCTGTGTACAAGTCATGTCAGGTGTCAGCACACTATCTCTGTGTCGAAGTCATGTCAGGTGTCAGCATACTTTCTCCGTGTCGAAGTCATATCAGTTGTCAGCATACTTTCTCTGTGTAGAAGTCATGTCAGGTGTCAGCATACTTTCTCTGTGTAGAAGTCATGTCAGGTGTCAGCATACTTTCTCTGTGTCGAAGTCATGTCAGTTGTCAGCATACTTTCTCTGTGTAAAAGTCATGTCAGGTGTCAGCATACTTTCTCTGTGTAGAAGTCATGTCAGGTGACAGCATACTTTTTCTGTGTAGAAGTCATGTCAGGTGACCGCATACTTTGTGTAGAAGTCATGTCAGGTGTCAGCATACTTTCTCTGTGCCGAAGTCATGTCAGTTGTCAGCATACTTTCTCTGTGTAGAAGTCATGTCAGGTGACAGCATACTTTCTCTGTGTAGAAGTCATGTCCGGTGACAGCATACTTTCTGTATGTAGAAGTCATGTCATGTGTTAGCACACTATCTCTGTGTAGAAGTCATGTCAGATATCAGCATAGTTTCTCTGTGTAGAAGTCATGTCAGGTGTCAGCATACTTTCTCTGTGTAGAAGTCATGTCAGGTGTCAGCATACTTTGTCTGTGTAGAAGTCATGTCAGGTGACAGCATACTTTCTCTGTGTCGAAGTCATGTCAGGTGACCACATACTTTCTCAGTGTAGAAGTCATGTCCGTTGACAGCATACTTTCTGTATGTAGAAGTCATGTCAGGTGTCAGCACACTATCTCTGTGTAGAAGTCATGTCAGGTGACAACATACTTTTTCTGTGTCAAAGTCATGTCAGGTGACAGCATACTTTCTCTGTGTAGAAGTCATGTCAGATATCAGCATACTTTCTCTGTGTAGAAGTCATGTCAGGTGTCAGCATACTTTCTCTGTGTAGAAGTCATGTCAGGTGTCAGCATACTTTCTCTGTGTAGAAGTCATGTCAGGTGACAACATACTTTCTCTGTGTCAAAGTCATGTCAGGTGACCACATAGTTTCTCAGTGTAGAAGTCATGTCCGGTGACAGCATACTTTCTGTATGTAGAAGTCATGTCAGGTGTCAGCACACTATCTCTGTGTGGAAGTCATGTCAGGTGACAACATACTTTTTCTGTGTAGAAGTCATGTCAGGTGACAGCATACTTTCTCTGTGTAGAAGTCATGTCAGGTGACAGCATACTTTCCCTGTGTCAAAGTCATGTCAGATATCAGCATACTTTCTCTGTGTCAAAGTCATGTCAGGTGTGAGCATACTTTCTCTGTGTAGAAGTCATGTCAGGTGTCAGCATACTTTCTCTGTGTAGAAGTCATGTCAGGTGACAGCATACTTTCTCTGTGTCAAAGTCATGTCAGGTGTCAGCATACTTTCTCAGTGTAGAAGTCATGTCAGGTGTCAGCATACTTTCTCTGTGTAGAAGTCATGTCAAGTATCAGCATATATTCTCTGTGTAGAAGTCATGTCAGGTGTCAGCATATATTCTCTGTGTAGAAGTCATGTTAGGTGTCAGCATACTTTCTCTGTGTCAAAGTCATGTTAGGTGTCAGCATACTTTCTGTGTGTAGAAGTCATGTCAAGTATCAGCATACTTTCTCTGTGTCGAAGTCCTGTCAGGTGTTACCACACTTTTCAGTGACGAGAGTCATGTGTCAGAATACATATCATGTGTCAGAATACTTCTACTAGAATGAGAGATTTTCTGGTTACATTAACCTTGCAGTTCTTCTTTAGTTACACTGTCCGCACAGATTTTCTATCGTTACACTGACATTACAGTTTTTCTCTTGCTACACTGGTGTTACATTTCTTCTGTTGTTGCACTGACAATGTTCTGTATTCGAATGCCTGTTTCCACTGATAAATTAACAATGGCTTTACAGATCTCCTATCGTAACGCTGGCCTCCTAGTTCTTCTGAAGTTAGAATGGCTTTACACTTATTCTGTCGTTACACTGACCTCCCAGTTCTTCTGCCCTTAGACATACCGTATAAGGATACATTTACGTGGAATTTCACCACTCTCTATACTACGATTCCTCACACGGATTTAATGGATGGAATTTCACCACTCTCTATACTACGATTCCTCACACGGATTTAATGGATGGAATTTCACCACTCTCTATACTACGATTCCTCACACGGATTTAATGGATGGAATTTCACCACTCTCTATACTACGATTCCTCACACGGATTTAATGGATGGAATTTCACCACTCTCTATACTACGATTCCTCACACGGATTTAATGGATGGAATTTCACCACTCTCTATACTACGATTCCTCACACGGATTTAATGGATGGAATTTCACCACTCTCTATACTACGATTCCTCACACGGATTTAATGGATGGAATTTCACCACTCTCTATACTACGATTCCTCACACGGATTTAATGGATGGAATTTCACCACTCTCTATACTACGATTCCTCACACGGATTTAATGGATGGAATTTCATCACTGATGATTTCAATGTTTTATAAAACCGGTCACCGCTACATTAACGTCATAGGCAACGCAGTCTTCTTCAGTTCCACGACATACAAGGGTTACCATTCAAGGGATGTTTCCATGTTCATTAAGTTGCTGGAATTTCTCATTAATAACATCTATGTGAAATTCGGGGAAACCACATATCAAAAGTGTATAAGTATTCCAATGGGTATTTATTGTGTACTCTGCTTCATAATTGTGTCTGATTCCGCTTAACCTGGGGCTAGGGACCGTGTGTTCATCGTGTTAAATTAGATCGCCACGTTGGATACATGAACAGTAACAAATCAAAAACTGAGATACATATTTTGTTATCGACAACTGATATTCAAGCATGGTACACAATTTGAATATCGATTTGCGCCTTTTCAACATCAATGAAAACTGTTGACTATTTCTCTTTGCATGATTCCGCCCTATATTCCCACTTTATGTACTTTCTTATTTCCGTGGTGGTTTGTATTATACGTCGTTTATGGAAATTGACCTTGCGATTGACCTGGGATTGGTTGACGGCTGGTATACGAATGTCTATTTCGACGCATAGATTCCTTAGTTATACAGGCCTTACATTTTATCTGTCGTTGCAATGGATTTACAATTATTCTGTCGTTATGGTAGTCTCAGTTCTTCTGTTGTAACACTGACCCCACTGGAACCAGACTTTATAATAAACTGTGACGACCACTGTGCGTCACACTAGGGAAAGTTCGTCAGTCTCTGGGTCACCTTTATATGAGTGAAATATTCTAAAACAAAGCGTTAAACACATGACACAGCCCTACGTTTTGTGTGTTAGACCAGAATTGAATAAAGTACTAACAGTTCATTACCCGTTATTACTCAGAAGTTTGACAGTGGGGGGCAAAGACAGTAGGCCTTCAGATCTGAAGGTAAATGGATTTATGACGTGGTGGCGGACGCCTGCGGGCTATTGATCAAATGTTTGATGGTTCCCGGCTTATAGAGTGACATGTATTGATATACCTTTCACAATGAATTGTTAAAGAAAGTAGAACCAGACACGGAAAAACCCAGCGACACGTGATATCCTTGCTAAGGCTCTGAACACCAATTTCTCCCCAATGAAACAAAAGATTAAAGTCGTGGGCAACGACCACACACGTAATTGTTCCGGTCTATACTCACTTAAAGACCTTCAACGCCTTACTTTAGTTTTCACCTACAGAATTCAAAGAAAGTATTCCCTCTGGCATTTTATCATTGTTATTGATTTATCTTCAGATTCCCCAGTAAAGACAAAGAAGCACATCGTGCGTCTGTTTACGTATATTCCCGGGGACATACTGGTCAAGGCTCCTTACACCGCCAGCCTCTGCTACACAGTGGGGAAATACGCCGGTGGACTGGACAGAAAACTAAAGGTATCCATACTCAATAATGGCTTCTCATTCGGCTCACGTCTCCCACGTACATGTAAACATCTGAGTGGCTGATAGACAAAGATAGAATTGGCCGCCAGGTTCTGAAAGTTTCATTTAGATCTCCATCAGGATCAGCCCTCATAGCATGTCCTTTAGTTACATTCAGTGTGTATTGAGAAAAAAAATCAGCTAGGGTAAAAGGTCTCCCCGCCATGCAGGCAGCTGTCGGTGAGCCGAAACTGATCTACAAGATTGATTTCTTCTCTTACTTTGATTGAACATGTAATCAAATTAAAGCAAGACAAAGTTCATGCCCCATGTGTTGGCTGGGAGTCCGGAATCGTAACTAATTTAAGCTGTCGTTCATTAGCCAGCTGGTCTGATTGGGTTTTTATACTTGCCGTGTCATGGTTTAAGAAATGTTTTTCCTGCTGTCAGGCTATACAATAGTTTTACTAAGGAAACAATTTCTATGGAGTGCCCCCTCACAGCTCCTCAGCATTTCACTACCTCCCCCCCACCCCACCCGCACCAATCATTGTAAGTAGCACACAGCCTGTACATCTAACATACATGCAAGCAAAACCATTCTCTCTGTGCAGTAAGAGTTGAAGCATACATAATCACTCGTTTAAGTTTGAATAGAAATGTAATTGATCGCAAACGCGGCTATCATATGTTAATATGAAACGTGTTCAGAAAGGGGTAACATTCGTAGGTAGAGATCTGCCTTAAACGTTGAAATCAGACATCTCTCATTGTGGACACTGGTCCCAGGCGAGATGTTTCTGTGACGTAATGACGTCACTATTGCTTTCACCGGTAATGAAATGAAAAATAAAGTTCTTATTAAAAGGTTGATGGGACATTTGGCGTGCGGCAACCATCAAATTATTTTACCAACGAAAACAACGTTTTATTCCTTTTGTATAAGAGGGCTCGTCCAATTTACGTTTTGGGTTGTAGAATGTCAAGCAATGGTTTTCATGCATAGTTTATTGATTGTTCTTTAACGCCATACTCTTTTCCTTTTATGTACGCATGTAGCTAATATCATGCTGGAATGCTGGAGTGCTTGAGTACACCAGCCAAGTCTGTCAGTAGCTGGTGAAGGCGATTCAGGCACCATTAGCACTCTCATGTTCTGATTTAGACGCCGCTGACTAGATTAAACTTGAGCCTTGGCCGCAAGTGAAAGCCTGCTCGTCAGTTATTTGTCAAATGCCGGTGGTTTAATCTGACCACACCGATTTTCTCCATCTATAAAACCAACCACTGTCGAGTGATTGTGATAGTCGCATTGTTAAACACGGCAATCAACACCAGTCAGTAAATATTAGCATTTGGTGACATGGAAATGTCATCATCGTTCAGTTAAGGGCTGAAAATTTATAATTAATTGTGCTTGTGTGAAGTGTGTGTTATGTTTTATAAATGAATTGGTAGACATGGCCTGGTGATGGTATTGGCTGTGTTTATCATAGTTACTACATAGATCCAAATGACAGCATGCCATCACCATGAGGACAAACAGCACGCCATCACCACGAGGGCAAACAGCACCCCATCACCGTGAGGGCAGACAGTACAATATAGCCGTGAGGACAAACAGCACATCATCACCACGAGGACAAACAGCACCCCATCACGGTGAGGACAAACAGCACCCCATCGCCGCGAAGACAAACAGCACGCCTTTACCGTGAGGACACACAGCACGTCAACACCAAGAGGACAACCAGCACGTCATCACCACAAGGACAAACAGCACCCCATCACTGTGAGGACAAACAGCATGCCATCGCCGTGATGACAAACAGCACGACATCGCCGCGAGGACAAACAGCATGCCATCGCCATAAGGACAAACAACACCCCATCACCGTAAAGGCAAACAGCACGACATCGCCTCGAGGACAAACAGTATTTAATAACCGTGAGGACAAACAGCACGCCATCACCACCAGGATAAACAGCACCCCATCACCACCAGGACAAACAGTCCTGGCCATTGCCACGAGGACAAACAGCATTCCATAACCGTGAGGACAAACAGTACCCCATCACCACGAGGACAAACAGCACCCCATAAGGGTGGAGACAAACAGCACGCCATCTTTGTGATAACAAACAGCACCCCATCACCGTGATGACAAACAGCACCCCATTACCACTAGGACAAACAGCACCCCATCACCACGAGGACAAACAGCACCTCATCACCGTGAGGACAAACTGAAGGCCACTGCCGCGAGGACAAACAGCATTCCATAACCGTGAGGACAAACAGCACTCCATCATCACGAGGACAAACAGCACCCCATAAGGGTGGAGACAAACAGCACGCCATCTTTGTGAGGACAAACAGCACCCCATCACCGTGAAGACAAACGGCACGCCATCGGCGCGAGGACAAGCAGTACTCCGTCACCGTGAAAACAAACAGCACGCTATCGCCGCGAGGAAAAACAGCACTCCATAACCGGAAGGACAAACAGCACCCCATCACCGTGAGGACAAACAGCACCTCACCACCACGAGGACAAACAGCACGCCATCGCCGTGAGGACAAACAGCACGCCATCGCAGCGAGGACAAACAACACCCCATCACCACGAGAGCAAACAGTACGCCATTACCGTGAGGACAAACAGCACGCCATCGCCGTGAGGACAAATAGCACCACATCACCGTTAGGACAAACAGTGCGCCATCACTGTGAGGACAAACAGCACCCCATCACCACGAGGACAAACAGCACCCCATCACCACGAGGGCAAACAGCACGCCATCATCGTGAGGACAAACAGCACCCCATCACCGTGAGGACAAACATCACCCCATCACCCTGAGGACAAACAGCACGCCATAACCGTGAGGACAAACAGCACGCCATCACCACGAGGACAAACAGCACCCCATTACCCTGAGGAAAAATAGCACCCCATCACCCTGAGGACAAACAGCACCCCATCACCCTGAGGACAAACAGCACCCTGTCACGTCGCCTATATCGGCATTATTTCCATGTCGCGTTAGTTAAACAACTATGCAAGATCTATATCTTGGCTTTTGTCTTTTTTGTTGTTAAAAATATATTGCTTTTGTTATACACTTAAGAAAGAGTATAAAGTGAATAGCGCAGCGTAATGACTAAGAAGCCTCTCACCAATGCGGTCGCTGTGAGTTCAAGTCCAGCTGATGCTTACTTCCTCTCCGGCCGCACGTGGGAAAGTGTCAGCAACCTGCAGATGGTCGTGGGTTTCCTCCCACTAATTCCGTCGTATAAGTGAAATATTCTTGAGTACGGCGTATAACACCAATCAAATAAAAAAAAAAGAATATACACTGCATTTGGTATGCAACACATATACACTGCACTTGTTGTGCAGCACATATACATTGCACTTAGTCTGCAACACATACACACTGCATTTGGTCTGCAACACATGTACACACTGCATTTGGTATACAGCACATATACACTGCATTTCGCATGCAACCCATACACACTGCATTGGTCTGCAACACATATACACTGCACATCGTATGCAACAAATACACACAACACTCGGTATCCAACACATATACACTGCATTTGGTATGCAGCACATATACACTGCACTTGGTATGCAACACATATACAAGCACTTGGTGCACAGCACATATACACTGCCTTTGGTATGCAGCACATATACACTGCATTTGGTATGCAGCACATATACATCAGCAATAAACATTCTTGAATAAGGAAAGAAAGCGCTTTGCCTAAGAACAGAACGCAGGTCCCACAAATGAGCGAAGTATCG
The DNA here is from genome assembly GCF_032854445.1 of Liolophura sinensis. Classification (NCBI taxonomy): domain Eukaryota; kingdom Metazoa; phylum Mollusca; class Polyplacophora; order Chitonida; family Chitonidae; genus Liolophura; species Liolophura sinensis. Next base: position 85,702 of record NW_027017953.1, on the reverse strand, counting down.
GGCCACATGGAACATGAAGGTACAGCTGACCGAAGTATCGGGCCACATGGAACGTGAAAGTACAGCTGACCGAAGTATCCGGCCACATGGAACGTGAAGGTACAGCTGACCGAAGTATCGGGCCAGAGGAATCAGAAAGCACCGGGCCAAATGGGGCAGTAAGGCACAGTTGACCAAAGTTCCGCGCCCTTAGGAAACAGTAAGGCACAGCTGACGGAAATACCTGGCCATAGGGAATAGGAAAGCACAGCTGACCGAAATACCTGGCCATAGGGAACAGGAAAGCACAGCTGACCGAAATACCTGGCCATAGGGAACAGGAAAGCACAGCTGACCGAAGTACCAGGTCACAGAGGACAGTAAGGCAGAGCTGACTGAATTACAGGGTCACAGGGAAGGGTAAGGCAGAGCTGACCGAAGTCCTGAGCCATAGGGAATAAGGCGCAGCTGACCAAAGTACCGGACGATATGGAACAGAAGGGCGTAACTGACCGAATACCAGGCCTCAGGGGGGTGTAAGACACAGCTGGCCGAAGTATTAGATGGGAGGGAAAGCAGAGGTGACCGAAATTCAAGGTCAGAGGGAACAGTAAGGCATAGCGGAACGAAGTATCGAGCCACAGGGGACAGTAAGGCACAGGTGACCAAAGTTCCGGGTCACAGGGGACAGCAGGGCACAGCTGACTGAAGTAACGGGCCTCAGGAGAGAATAAGGCACAGGTGACAGAAGTACCAGGCCCCAGGGAACAGAAATACACAGCTGGCCGAAGTACCGGGCGACAACGGACAATAAGACACTGCTGAGCGAAGTACCGGGCCTTACAGAACAGGAATGTACAGCCAACCAAAATACCGGGCCATAGTGAACAGTAAGGCACAGCTGACCGAACTACCGCGCCTCAAGAAACAGGAAGGCACAAGTGACTGAAGTACTAGGCCATAGGGACACAGCTGACCGAATTACCGGGCCTCAGGGAACGAAAAGTCACAAGCTGAAGTATTGGGCCACAGGGGATAGTAACGCACAGCTGGCCAAAGTACCGGGCCTCACGAAACAGGAAAGTACAGCCGACCAACGTACCGGGCCTCACGGAACAGGAAGGTTCAGCTGACCGATGTAGCGGGCCTCACGAAACAGGAGGGCACAGTTGACTGAATTACCGGGCTTCACGAATCAGGAAGGCACAGCTGGCCGAAGTAGAAGAGCAAAAGGGACAACGAGGCACAGCGGAGTGAAGTGCAGGCCCTCACGTAAAAATAAGACAGTTGAACTACCGGGCCTCACGGAACAGTAAAGCACAGCTGACTTAAGTGTCAGTTCCTCACGGAACAGGAAGGTACAGCTGACTGACTTACCGGGCCTCACGGAACAGGAATGCACAGTTGACCTAGGTACCGGGCCTCACGGGACAGTAAGGTACAGCTGACTTAAGTACCGGACTTCACGGAACAGGAAGGTACAGCTGACGAAGTACCAGGCCACAGGGAACAGGGATGTGACATGGACATCACAGCCCATACAAAGAACGGAAACAAACCCGCATTTAAGGAAAAGACCTCTAAAAACAGAAGTAGGCATTATTTAATAGGCCACTTAAAACTAGGTCTTTAAAGATTTTTTAGATTTTTGTGAAGAGGCGTTCAAACATTTAAATTCTAAGGCGGACTTAATTAACCGTACTAGGGTTTCCATCTTTAATCACGACACTGAATGTTGGAATAGATCTTTTTATCCATGAGTAAATTGTTATTGAAATACGGTTCTCAAAAATTCATTCTTTCTGGTAAACTTCACGAAGAGTGATGTGATGTCGGGGTTCCTAGATACCGTCAGTGTGGCTCATGAAAGCCAACATAGAATTCAAATATTTGAATATCTATTACGACTCTCCACAAAATCTGAAAAAAATAATGAAAGTATTTTTCCGCATAGATTTCAGTTGTCTTTATGATGAACCTTTCCTCTTAGTTTAGCTTTCTTCTACTTTAACACAAGTTTTGTACACATACGAAAGCATACAATTTATTTATTTATTTGATTGGTGTTTTACGCCGTACTCAAGAATATTTCACTTATATGACGGCGGTCAGTATTATGGTGGGTGGAAACCGGGCACAGCCCGGGGGAAACCCACGACTCTCCGCAGGTTGCTGGCAGACCTTCCCACGTGCGGCCGGAGAGGAAGCCAGCATGAGCTGGACTTGAACTCACAGCGCCCACATTGGTGAGAGACTGCTTGTTCATCACGCTGCCCTAGCGCGCTAACCAACTGAACCACGAAGGCCCCGGTACGAAAGCATACAATGAATTGACAGCTGAAGACAGCTGTGGAGCACGTGGAAGCATAAACGTGATGTGCAACATGCCTGAAGTTTGTATGAACCTCACCAAGTGACATGGCACACAACGTGATTGGCAGTCAATGAATCGGTGGATTTATCAGGCCACGAATCGGCACCACGTCATGACTAAAATATCGTCTAGATGTTCTCCCGAATTATATATGTCAGAATGTTGTTATCTTAAATTGTGTTCCAACCTACAAAGGTTACGCGGCACAAGATTTTAAAATCTTATAGCTTTTAACACGTTGTATAACTTAACTCGTGAAAAATATTGACATGGATACACTGAATAATTCTGCCACGTGTTTGAACTGCACGATGGAATGGAGATCAAACATGGAATAATTCTGCCATGTGTCAAAACTGCACACTAAAACGGGGATCACACGTGGAATATTCTGGCCTGGGTCAGAACTGCACGATGAGTTGGAGATCAAGCATGGAATAATTCTGCCGTGTGTCAGAACTGCAGACTAGGATGGGGATCATACATGGAATAATTCTGCCGTATGTCAGAACTGTAGACTAGGATGGGGATTTCACGTGGAATACTTCTGCACGTGTCAGAACTGCAGACTAGGATGGGGATCACATATGGAGTAATTCTGCTGTGTGTCAAAACTGCAGACTAGGATGGGGATCACACATGGAATACTTCTGTCGTGTGTCAGAACTGCACACTATGGTGGAACGATTAGGGTTTGAACGATTGTTTGACACTGAATTCCCAAAGCAAACATTTAACTGTTTCCAAATGTAGACATGCCAATTGTCTTACATGTCCATCACTTGATACACCCACCACTTTTATTTCTTCACTTCTTTATTTTCTATTCTCTTCATCCCTACGTTAACTTAAGTTGTATTGCCTCCAACTGTATTTACTTGGTAACATGCAAGAAGTGTGGTCAGCTGTATGTTGGGAAGACCACCCGGAAACTATATCTACGGTGAACGGTCACTGTAAGTCCGTGCGCGAGAAACAATTGCTAATAGGCAGGCATTTCTCTGCCTCCGACCGTGACTGGGACCATTTCAGCTTAAAATAACAGAATCGGTTTATCCGTCAGCAAATGAGACAGATGTCGAATTTGAACGTAAAATCCGTGACCGTGAACTTTTCTGGATGCTAGAGATTTGTTCAGTCTTCCCGTATGGGTTGAATGATAACGTTATGGGAATCGGCAATGTAACATCCAGCCAATCGCATGACTCCATCATAACAAATTTATTCAAATACCATAAATGTAGACCTCACAGTCATTGTAGGAGGAAGTTCAACAGAAACATGATTCACAAACACGTTACAGTTAGCTATTTAGGAGGATTGTCGTATGACACCAATAGCATGCATGCTCTACGCACAGTATTATATGCACTGCCATTGAACTTGCTAAAACAGGTTGTTCAAGGCGTATCCAATAACATGCACAATCTTAATGTTCCACCTCACCGTGTACGTCTGTGTCAAGACATATCGTATTTTCGATTGTACCGCCCTATAACTACAACTGAAACTCAACACGATCGGCTCTTTCTGAAGATAAAGTATTTAGACAGAGGCCTTGACTTAATTAACCTACCACGCATCTTTAAAGAACCTGATGTTCGTAGTGCTGTGCCTAATTATTTTAATATCCAAGAGCCCCCATGCATATCCTATGAGTATGCAAAGACTATCGCTTCCAAAATTTTCAATTATTCCCAGGCCATCAAGGACTTCGATTTGGCGACGTACACTTCTGGCGGATATAACTGTGATTGTGAATCCTCAGTTTTTACCTACGACAACTGTAAACATGTCCTGACTGGTGACCTTAATATTATTAAGAATCATGATCTAAGGAATCTCTTTTTGAGAGGTCCTAAGTATAGAGAAAAGAGAAATGTCAACACTAGATCTAACACAAAAAATATCATCTCGGCGCTTTAGGAATATGTTATAAATGGTCAAAACGGAAGAAAGTTCTTCGGTACTTAACCATTGGCTTGAGATTGTCAAAAAGAAGGTTAGTTTAGCTATACACCATATAGACATTGATGCTCTTCCTTAAGTTAAACAATTTCTGCAGGATCCCACTGTGCAAGAAACACAAAACAAGGTTCCTAATAATGTCATCTTTATTTGAATTATCATTATCAAATTTTTGTTCAAGAGCTATATGCATCTATAACAACGTCCACGTATTCTGCTACTACAAGTACTCTGGAGGAACCATTTAATAAACACAAAACCTTTCTTAAAGAAAGGTGCATAAATATACCTACCCGCCACACAGAAAAACAACTCTACTGGATTCCGAAAATACATAGTTCGCCATACAAAGCTTAATTTATTGCGGGTTCAAGAAGCTGTACCACCAAACTCTTGTCAACCCTACTTACAAGAAGTAAGTATTGGAATAAGTATTGTTGTGCCATAACAAAAAATTCAGGTGTCAACTGCATGTGGATTTTTAACAACTCCAAACGTCTTACAGAAGAACTTAATGCTCATATGCATATACCGTACAAAGACGTATCCACATGGAATTTCTCTACTCTCTATACTACATTTCCTCACAAAGATCTTATTGAAAGAATATCGTCGTTAATTGTCTCGGTATTGACTAAAACACCGTTACATTAACGTCAAAAGCAATAAGGCTTTCTTTAGTTCTACTCTTTATAAAGGTTACCACTCATGGGATATTACATTATTTATTGAATTAGTTAAATTTCTCATTAATAACATCTATGTGAAATTCTTGAAATTACTTAAAAGTAATATCTTTAAAGCTCGATCCTTTTCATTTACCAAGAGGTATATTGATGATCTACTGGCATTAAATAACCCCCATATTGCTGAAGCGGTGAAGGAAATGTATCCGCCTTCATTGGATTTAAAGTAGACAACAGATAGATGATTACGTCTTATCTGGATCTATATCTGTACAAAGACGAACAGGACATCCTTTCACGCCGCCTTTACGACAAAAGGGATAATTTCAATTTTGATATTGTAAATTATCCTTAATTGGATAGCAATATACCAAAGGGTCCTGCATATGGCGTATACATATCTCGCCTTGTAGCATTTGTCAGATCTTGCGTAAATTGTGATGACTTTAATCTGCGTCACAAGTTGTTAGTTCAAAAACTAGTTTGTCAAGGATACTCCATCAAGCACCTTCATTCTAAGTTTCTCAAATTTTACAATGAGTATAACACTCTGGTTGGCAGGTATTGACAGAGCGTTCAGAATGCGATCTGCATTGTGATCAACCACATAGACGTTGCTGTTATCCTCATGTACATATCTATCGCGTACATGGTATTTAACAACATAGATGGCACTGGTTGCCCAGTGTAACCGTCTATCTTGTAGACAGCTTTTATACAGACCAGCATGTCATGTGTAACATCATAGATGGCGCCTCTTGTAGTATGAGATCTTTACATATTAACGGGAAAGACGTAATCGTCCGTAACTTTTGAATCACAGTCTGTTCGGTTAAGGTCTGTAACGCTCGTCATTTTCGAACTGTATCTAATAACGCTTAACCTGGGACTAGGGGCCGTACAGGCAGCCATGCTCATTACATCTGCATGATGCCTTTATGAACAGTTGCATTCAAAGCGCGATTGAGATACCTTGTTTAACTGTTATTTGACCTGGAACTGAGTCATGGACTACGAATTTGAACTTTGATATGGAATTCATGTCTGGAATATTCACTGTTCGAACGGCACAACTGAAAACTGATGACCGCTTCTCTATTGTGTGTTACCGGCTTTATTTCCTATTTGTATAATTTTTTACATAACTTTGTCTGTGGGAGCTAGTGTTAAACGTTGCTTTGGAAATGGATCTTGCGATTATCTTAGAACGCCCTTTACGGACCACGAATTGTATAGGAATGTCGGACATGAAGCTTATATTCATACAAAGAATTATTCTGCCTCGTGTCAGAACTGCACACTAGGATGGGGATCATGCATAGAATATTTCTGTCGTGTGTCAGAACAGCGGACTATTGTGGGGATCACACATAGAATACTTCTGCCGTGTGTCAGAACTGCAGATTAGGATGGGGATCACACATGGAATAATTCTGTCACGTGTCAGAACCCAACACTGGGATGGGGATCACACATAGAATACTTCTGTCGTGTGTCAGAACTCTACACTGGGATGGGGATCACACATGGAATAATTCTGTTACGTGTTAGAACTCTGCACTGGGATGGGATCACACATAGAATACTTCTGTCGTGTGTCAGAACTCTACACTGGGATGGGGATCACACATGGAATAATTCTGCCACTTGTCAGAACTGTACAATGAGATGGGGATCACACATGGAATACTTCTGCCGTGTGTCAGAACTGCTCACTAGGTTGGGGATCACACATGGAATACTTCTGCCGCGTGTCAGAACTTCAGACTAGGCTGGGGATTACACATGGAATAATTCTGCCACGTGTCAGAACTCTACAATGGGATGGGGATCACACATGGAATACTTCTGCCGCGTGTCTGTACTCTACACTGGGATGGGGATCACACATGGAATACTTCTGCCGCGTGTCAGAACTCTACAATGGGATGGGGATCACACATGGAATACTTCTGCCGCGTGTCAGAACTCTACACTGGGATGGGGATCACACATGGAATAACTCTGTTGTGTGTCAGAACTGTGCACTAGGCTGGGGATCACACATGGAATAATTCTGCCGCGTGTCAGAACTTCAGACTAGGCTGGGGATCAAACATGGAAAAATCCTGCTGTGTGTCAGAATTGTACACTAGGATGGGGATTACACATGGAATAATTCTGTCCTGGGTCAAAACTTCAGACTAGGATGGGGATCGAACATGAAATAAGACAATGCTCATCGCTTTATCTATATATGACCCAGTTTTGACCAAATTTCTCCCCAACAACTGCCTTGAATCTTCACAGGCTGATTAGTTAATAGGTTGTGTTTGGATATTGACATGATATTTATGACTTATGACTCCATAGTGATAATAAGTATCCACTCCTCCGTCTAGTTATTACTATGTCTATCTTCGCTGGGATAATATAATTTTTAATGGATAACACGAAGGTGGATTCCACGTGTCAGCCCATGGGGCTGAGTGTTTCATTTGTCCAATAGGCCATACTTTTACTAAAAAGCTACTATTCTTCACTATTCCTTTCGCGCAGGGCTAGTTAGGATATCTTTCACTGACCATACATAAATATAACTTGAGATTGTACAGTAACATTTATAGTATGATAATATGCTATACATGTCTTTTGTAGAAATTTGTGCTTTCCAGTTCTCAAAAATCTATACAAACTGACTCAATTAGTGGACGGATCGGCAACAATACAAAGGTGAAACCATGTAAATAGCTATTAGACAATAACAAGGTGCCAGCGATAAATACAGATGCATTAATTAGTAGATCATTCTGTGGGCGTCCTGTTGAGAACAACGACGTCGTTCTTCCCCAAAACGTCATTCGTCAGAAAGAGAAGTTGTAGAAGCGACAGATTATTTTCCTCTGCTTGGTCTCGAGGCATAAAACATGTGCATGCGTTAGGCTTCATTACTCCTCAGTGCCTTATCTCTGCGGTTCCCCTGGTTTCACTCGCGAAAAAAATCAAGAAATATATATTGGCACTGGTGTTAGGAACTGAGTCCCCAATTGAACTCTATCGGTTTTGTGTGTTATTTTGTTGTGCAGATTGTAGGTATTCTGTAGAGAACAGTTTGTAGACTGATGATGTAATGATAGAAAACAGGCATCTCCAATTATGAATGCAAGTAAAACAAGTCATGCACTACAAGATATTAACTTATGTGTCGTACCGGATCAACGGCTTGTTTCTAAACTCTCAATTTCAGATTAAAATTGTAATTAATATTGCCTAGTCTGCTTTAAAGCTGCATATTCAAAGTTTCTCCGTATGGACATGCACGTATCTTAAGTAAGATCGGTAAAACACGAGACGCCAGAGTGATATAAGGTAATATGACAGAGAAAACACATGATTTCTTTGGCTATGTCGACAAGTTTGCCGAGTGTTTTGTACATGATATGTGTTAAACATGTTTTCGTGTTGATTTAAGGATCAATTCTATACACGGTGAAATGTGCACATGGCAAATTACTGCATGCTTTATTCCCACCCAGTACAGCAGATTACTAAATATAACACCGGGTTTTTATTCCATTTGCCTTTATCATAGGAAGAGACCATTCAAAGTTAAAGTCAGCATTATTTGTTTTTTTTTTTTGCCATATCGATAAATGCATAGCCTTTGTAACAGTGAGCTTCACATCCGTTATTGCATCAACATAAATGGAGGATATTACCTAAAAATGGGTGTTTTGTCTACCTTATTACACATACGGCAAACGTGCTCACGAATGCTATTTGTAGATGAACAAATGGACAGAAAAGTGAATGGTGCGTAATTGAAGTCCGTATATTTCCAAAAAGACATTGAACACAAACCACCAAACAACTGAGAAAGTATGTCGGAAATTAGAACAAAATCATGTTAAGCAGCTTCAAATGCATAAGGGATTCTAAAGTGTCTTCTCTCCAAAAAATAATCTGTTAAATTTAACAGATACTCTGTTGCCTGAGTGATGCTAGAATGTATTCTGTATTCTGTATTCTGCATCATACTATTCTGTGAATATAACACCAAGTGTAACATGAAGATTGTATTAAATTATCAGGATATTCTGTTGAATATGACACATTGTTACTTTCCAGAATACATTCTAGCATTCGCGTCACCCGAGATACGCGCCAGTACTACACATTCTTAAAAACGGTGAGAATCAGTGGAACGCCGTAGTTAACCTTTCCACTGAGATTTAATAAATCAATATGTGATCTTTGAAGTAAGGGCATAACGATTTTGGGGACGACGTAAACGGACAATGTGTGCTCTGAACTCGTGGAGCATACCTGATTGACCACCGAATACTTCTGTGTGCTATGAAGGACGAGAGCTGAACTCAATAACCACCGAATACTGCTGTGTGCTCTGGAGGGCCAGCGCTGAACTGAGTAACCACCGAATACTTCTGTGTGTTATGAAGGACGAGAGCTGAACTCAATAACCACTGAATACTGCTGTGTTGCTCTGGAGGGCCAGCGCTGAACTGAGTAACCACCGAATACTTGCTGTGTGCTCTGGAGGACCAGCGCTGAACTGAGTAACCAACGAATACTGCTGTGTGCTCTGGAGGACCAGCGCTGAACTCAGTACCACCGAATACTGCTGTGTGCCTCTGGAGGGCCAGCGCTGAACTCAGTAACCACCGAATACTGCTGGTGTGCTCTGGAGGGCTAGCGCTGAACTCAGTAACCACCGAATACTTCTGTGTGCTATGAGGACGAGAGCTGAACTCAATAACCACTGAATACTGCTGTGTGCTCTGAAGGACAAGTGCTGAACTGAGTAACCACCGAATGCTGCTGTGTGCTCTGGAGGACCAGCGCTGAACTGAGTAACCACCGAATACTGCTGTGTGCTCTGGAGGACCAGCGCTGAACTGAGTAACCACCGAATACTGCTGTGTGCTCTGGAAGACCAGTGCTGAACTCAGTAACCAACGAATACTGCTGTGTGCTCTGGAGGACGAGCGCTGAACTCAGTAACCACCGAATACTGCTGTGTGCTCTGAAGACGAGCGCTGAACTAAGTAACCACCGAATACTGCTGTGTGCTCTGGAGGGACGAGCGCTGAACTCAGTAACCACCGAATACTGCTGTGTGCTCTGGAGACGAGCGCTGAGCTGAGTAACCACCGAATACTGCTGTGTGCTCTGAAGGACGAGCGCTGAACTCAATAACCACCGAACACCATTGTACTCTCAGTTAAACTGCTTGCCGGTTAGTGCCATGCAAGTTAGCCATCCTACTTCCAGAGATAACACTCGTTGCCAGAGTGAGACAGTCTTGTGTTTGTGATTGCCTTACCAAGGAACAGATAGCAGATGAACTGAGACCTTACTACAAGAACAGATATCAGAAGAACTGATACCTTAATACCAGAAAAGATACCAGAAGAAATGATATCTTGCCTCCAGAACAACAGATAGCAGAAGAACTGATACCTTACCACCAGAAAAGATACTAGATGAACTGATTTTTTTTACTGTCAGAACAGATACCAGATACCTTACCACCAAAATCGAAGCAAAGTAACGTGTGAGGAAGGGTATTTGCTTTTGGGAGTTAGCTTTGTAATTCGTTCCCAGTTACAAAACAGAATACTGGACATGATACATGAATCGCATCCTGGGATCGTCACAATGGCGTCATTTGCCAGAATATGTCTTTGGGTGCCAACATTTACGACAACACAGAGTAACAGTTGAGGGACTGTGTACCATGTGAGGACAACCAGAAAACAATGTCTGCCCTATGGTTCGCCTAGATAACATTTGAAGAGAACATAGGGGCAATGCTGGACCTTTCTGAAGCCAACTGTTTCTGATTGTTGTTCGTGCAAGATTAAAGCGGCCGCAGTAATACCGCTAATAACAACAACAGTCATTCAACATTAAATGCCTAAAGGAATTTATTTTCAGCATATGGAATTCCAGAACTGATGTTCTCTAACAACGGACCTCAGTTCACATCCCTGGTGTTTGACGATTGGCGAATAACATACCAATAACATACATGTAGTAAGCTGAAGCTGTAAAGGACTTCAGGTTGAACATGATTCGCTTGACAACATTTTCTGATTGTTATCAGAAAACAGTTTGGACTTCCCAGGTTTTGTGGTCGTAAATCACTGGAAAAGCCAATGCCATCCATTGTCCACCCAAATCATGATAGAAAACCTCCAAAACCACTTCTTTCAACGATATGACTTTCCTTGTGACACTACAGAACCGTTTATGTTATGTACGCAAACATTATTACATGTATTTCTGTTCTCAGAACTTACATGGACAGAACTGAAACACAAGGACTGACGTCTAAGTGATTTCCTATATGTACCTGCAAAGTACAATATAAAATGAAGGGTCTTCGCACAGTTTGTTACACCTAACGCGTAAAATCCCGTGGCTATCGCGACATTTTCGTGGGACGTGGGTTATTGCTATATATCTATCATCAGTAACCTTATGGAAGTTATGCACCACTGGCTTAACCCAGGGGCAAATCCGCTTCAGTTTGGTTGTTAGCGGTGTCGTGTCACAGATTTTATTTTTTTAAACGACAGAGCTGGCAGCCATTTCTTTGTTGTTGTTGCTGGACATACTCACAGGATAAGCTGACCTTGAATGTCTGAAGAACTGTGTAATTCTTACAGTGCCACAAGATTCTGTCTTGGCCAAATGTAAAAACGCTTCCGCTTCTACAGGCTGAAGTCTTCTAGCATGATCTTAGTAATTTTCATTCACGTTTTAGTAACCATAGCCTTTAGTTGTAGAGAACACTTGATGAACTGAACGACAATCTGTGTGTGTTCTGTCGCCTCCAATAGACTGATAACGGCAAGACTGCAATCTGTGTCTGTTATGGCGTCTCTGTTAGAGTAGGAAGATGTTAATCTGCATTTTCTCCGGCGTCTCTGTTAGGGTCGTAACGGCAAGGTTACATTCTGTGTTTGTTCTGTCATCTTCGTCAGACTGATAACGGCAGGATTACATTTTGTGTTCTGGCGTCTGCGTTGGAATGACAACGACAAGAAGACATTCTGTGTCTGTTGTGGTGTCCGTGTTAGTGTGGTAACAAGACTACATTCTGTATCTGTTCCGGCGTCTCCGTTAGTGTGGTAACGCTAAGACAACAATCGGTGTCTGTTTTGGCGTCTCCGTTAGAGTGATAACGTTGTGTTTGTTCTGGCTCCTCCGTCAGTGTGGTAACACTAAGACGACAACCTATGCCTGTTCTGGCATCTCCGTTAGGGTGATAACGCTAAGAAGACAATCTGTGATTTTTCTGGCGCCTCCGTCAATGTGGTAACGCTAAGAAGACAACCTGTGTTTGTTCTGGCGCCTCCGTCAGTGTGGTAACACTAAGACGACAATATGTGCCTGTTCTGGTGTCTCCATTAGAGTGGTAATGCTAAGGCGACAATTTGTGCCTTTCCTGGCGTGTCCGTTAGAGTGTTGACAGAAAGGCTACATTCTGTTCCTATTCTGGCGTCTCTGTTAGAGCGGTAACGCTAAGACGACATTCTTTGTCTGTTCTGGCGTTACATTCTCAAACTGCTTGTTACCCCTGGCCTTTTGCCATGCTGAAAATACAAACGTCGTGAAAATCTCAATATCAAAACGTCCGTTATGAGTTTTTCCTTCATATCTCACATCTCGTATTAAAATAGAACAGAATAACAGACAATGGCATTATGTTTACAGATCACTATGTTATAAGATTAAACTTCCTCTCCGACCGTAAGGGAGAAGGTCTGCCAGTAACTTGCGGATGGTCGTAGGTTTCCTCCGGGCCCTGCCCGGTTTCCTCCCACCATAATGCTGGCCGCCGTCGTATAAGTGAAATATTTTTGAGTACGGCGTAAAACACGAATCAAATAAATAAATAAATATAAAATTAAAGTATAACGCTTCCAATACAATTGTAATGAAAGCCGATATTTTGTTTCATTGCTTCTGGTGTTGTTTATTTCGACTTTGTAATCAAATATGCTTCCTGGATGAGTTTTTAAAAGTATGTTTTCATAGATATTACTTTTAAGTCAAAGAAATAAGAAATTGGGTGTAGACAATTCGAGGCATTAAACAATCTTCATAGTTGCCGCAGTATAAAGAACATTAAATTACATGCAGACGGCAATGTGACGTGACAGTCTTCTGTAAACCCCTCTCAAAACCCTGGACGTGGATAATTGTTTCAAGAATAACAAGAACTAGACAATAAGACGCCGTCAAGCAACACGGCAATTCAAACCGCATCCGTAACTGTTTATATGTCAGACCGTTGAGTGAATGAGTAAGTGCTCGGGGTTGTCGGTCATATCACAATGAAGGAATCCTTAGAGCGCATATAATGTGCTTCTTTGTTGCAAAAAGGATTTCCACCGCTTTTTCAGTGCTGCTTCAGTGAGACGACTTGCCGAAGACAAGTAAACCGCTCCGCTTGAGCCATTTTATTGATACGGGTCAACCAATCGTTGCACTATTTCTTTAATGTTGAACGCCAAGCGAGGAAGTTACAACTTCTTCCTTTTTTAAAAGGTGTTAGGTGTGAGTCCTGAATCTGTTTCCCCCGAAGCGGACGCTCTAGCGACTGTGCTATCGAGGCCAGGCTGTCGGGCCTTTGTAGCCATTTGATGGTACCGCAGTCTCTTTTTAGACATTTGAGCTTTTCTATTTTTGGAGGGTGCTAGAGGGCATAATGCTTTTATCTATAGGCTTATCTTCCAGTGACATTACTAAATGTATCCCATAGGATTTAAGTAATCTCTTTACGCGCTCCAGGATGTCTTTACTCCAGATTTGCTTTGGAATTATCGCTTGAAAGAGATCTTGTTACTCCGATTTAACATTGTCTTTATATGCCATTTTAATTTGAATCAGAGTGGTACCTTTTCGCCTGTCAAACTCAGCTGTGAGAGGTTGTAAGTGATATTAAGTAGATTGTTGCCTTGGACGCGCTATTCCCTGAGCTGTTGGAATGAGAACGATTCACGATTCAGTCCTGTCTGAATGGAGTCCACAGCCATTATTCTTATAACCGTCTGTCACGCCATCTTCAAAACAGAAGCCGCAGTGGTTTGTGTGACTTTAGTGCAAAATTCATACATCGAGTGATACGCCTCCTAAGTTATCTTTATCCAATAAAATTCTCCCAGATTAGAGCAACAGCGCTTGGCAATGCAGGCAACAACATGTGGAATAATCTAATGAAAAGAAGGAAATCGCTGATATCTATAAAAACGCTGTCAAAGTATTAAAATATATAATATAGTAAACTAATACCTCATTAAAACTGTCCTTGTTTTGTAGTTGGAATGTTGAATATAGGGCAAAAATGAGGGCGAAATCTTATCAGCATGGTTGTTCTCGCAAACGGGCCTAGCAAAAGTTATCCTTTGTCACGTGCCGTGGCGGACTACTCTGTCGGCGTCGTTAACTGTCCGCTGACGATCGGTCAATTTATTTTCAGATCTTTTGCTTTTGATATATTATGGTGGTAAGTCTGTATTGTTCTGGTTTCAATGCCGTTTCAGACATTTTACAACAGTTTTTACGAGAATCATGGAAACATTTGGAGCATGAAAAACCTGCCTAAACTGAGCGAGTTCGTGTATGCTGTGGAAGATAGCAGCGATCGCCAGCTCGTAAATGATGTCCTTCAGAAATTCAACGAAGAAGTTATCCCATACTACGAAGAATTTCAAAAAGGTGCAGTTCTTTCTGTTTTATACATCTGAGATGGTGTTTACATAAGAACCAAAAGAAGGCGACGAGAAAGATTTCCGTACTTACATGACCCGTGGTCTTTATGTACGTCTACACTTAGCAACTGCTGCGGAGATTAAGATGGGTAATTGGTAGCTTATGACTTATGTTTATTATGTCTTGATTAGGTACATTGTATACCGTGGTGTAGAGTGAAACATTGCGCTAGAAATTCTACTGAAACTGCCATATACTATAAGTGGCTCATATGCATATTAGTGGCTGACAGAAAGAATTCTCACATGCATCTATACCTGTGCCATAACCATGCCAGGGATATTACGCGAAGTGCCTATTACCTTTTTTCACCTGTGTGTTTACACACAGGTGAAATTTATAGATTCTTCCGCTCTCACCATTTCGGGGCGTCAGTGACAGTATGTGCTTAGGATCAACGGTGCTTGCGCTCATGGAAGGCCACTTCCCCGCCAACAGTATGGCGTTCATATCTGTACGTCACACGTGGTAAGGTTTGTCGGAGTCTTGTGAATGGCTATTCGTCCATAAAATTAACCGCCATCGTATTAGCAAACAATCAAATAAATAAATTAGCGGTCATCACTGATAAATGAACCATGATTTCAATGAATCATAAATGCCATGATTGGACACAAAATAAAAGACAAACGCATATTTTATGTTTTCTCACTCAGGTATGATACATGGAGATTTGAACGAGCAGAACATCTTGGTTCGTCGGACAGAAAGCCCAGCAGACGACATGTATGATGTGTGTGGTATCATAGACTTCGGGGACGCTACCTTCTCCTATTACCTGTTTGAAATCGCCATCGTGATTTGCTATATCATGATCGACAGTACAGTGCTGGAACCACTGATCGCCGGGGGCCACGCCCTTGCTGGTTACGTCTCTGAAATGGCTCTGACAGAACGGGAACTGGCCGCGTTGAGGGTGTGTGTGGCAGGACGACTGTGCCAATCTCTCGTCATGGGAGCCTACACCTACAGTCTGAACCCGACCAACAACTACGTGGTGACCACTGCTGTAAGAGGATGGCCGTGTCTGAGGGCGCTATGGTCCACGTCCCCAGAAATTCTTCATCAGCGATGGCACAGTATTATCTCAACTTATAATAATTAAATGCACAACGTCAGGGGTTATCAACACTAGCTCTATGAACTTAGTTAAATACCGTCTACACCTTTTATTTATCATTACACATGTATATCCATTTCACTTTATGCTTCTGATGAAACCCCATCATGGAATGGTATTCTGTCAAAATTGTACTCTGACCAAAAGAACATGATAAAAATGATTATAAGCGGTTCAGGTTAAATGTAAACGTGCATATGATTTAAGCAGATTAAAGCTCCCATGTAAACCTGTGTTTTCGGTGTATACATTGATTCCATTGGCACGTTTGGGATGATTAAGCCTCGCTAACACGATATTTTTGTTGAGCTGACCGTGTAATTCGCCTAGTGGAATGAACATCGAAAGATTAATTGCCATTGTCCTAAACTCTGTCAAAAAAGAAACGCAACCCCCGTATTTTAGAGATTTTAATATTTAGTTTTAGGACGGCACAACTTTTTTCTTATTGAAGACAGAAATTCGGCAGAATCATAATCAAGATGGTCATGTTTGAAACTGTCTTTTCAAAAGTCATCTCACAGACACCAGTTGCTCACCAGGGGGCGTCTTCCTCAGTATCTCGTATGACCACCACGAGCTGCAATCACTGCACGGCATCTCCTTGGACAAGAACGGATAAGACGCCGGATTCTCTCCTGGGGAATGGCCCTCCACTCCTTTTGTAACGCAACCGTGAGCTGTTGAAGCGTCTGTGGCGGTGGTTGGCGTTGACGCACGTGTCGATCCAGAGTATCCCACAGGTGTTCAATAGGGTTGAGGTCTGGTGATTTAGAGGGCCACGGCAAAACATTGACGTTGGAATCCTGCAGAAAGTTCATTGTTGCACGTGCAGTATGACGCCTGGCGTTGTCCTGTTGAAAAAGCTGTGTCTGTCGGTCAATAATCGGAGAAGGTGAGGCTGTAACACGTGGTTGATGTAACGTTGGGCTGTCAGGTTCCCTGGAACGATCACCCAGTCTGATTTCTGGTTGTACGAGATGGCTCCCCAAACCATAACACTGCCTCCGCCAAATCTGTCAACCTGCGGGACGCACGCTGTTTTCCGTCGTGACGTGTCAAAAGAAAACGGGATTCATCAGAAAACCAGATGCGCCTCCAGTTTTGTAAAGTCCATATCCTTACGTTTTTGCACCACCTGAGTCGTAGGCGTCGACGTAAGGGGCGTAGTACAGGTCCAACAACTGGTCTACAGACACTAAACCCGCTTCTTTCAGACGGTTCCTAATCGTTTGAGCCGACACTCTCCTCAAACCTGGTATTTGTGGGGCAGTCACGGTTGGTAGGCATGCCGATTACGCAGGTGAAGTACCCGGATATACCGATCTTGAAGCGGGGTCGTGATTCTTGGCCTTCCACTTCTCGGGCGATCGTTGGTCGAATTAAAGTTGTTGTAACGGTTTTGTGAACATTTAGGTGTCGTGCAATAGTACCAAAACTTTCTCCGGCTTGAAGACGACCAATGGCGATATTTCGGTCGGCAGCACTCAGTCGCGGCATTTTACCGACTGCCTTTCATCGACGAATGAATGAATAAAATACGAAAGCACATGGGTTTTTATACACCCCCACACTACAACTGCCATTGACATGATTTGCAGGTGAATGGTTCTGTGTGCGACGTCAACAGGGTCAGTCCATGTGTTGTGACGTCATAAGCAATAAAATACACTTAGGAGAGAAAAGGCAGTTGTTTGGATGGTAATCTTCATTAAAAACGTGTATAATTTCATTACATTTGGCTAAAATTTAGTTTGGAAGCAATAACTTTATTCGAACGAATTTTTGATATCCGAGGACAAGGGTTGCGTTTCTTTTTTGACAGAGTTTATTTTCATTCCATCAAATTCGATGAGTCAATGTGACAAATCAACAGGCGCTAAATTCGTTAATTTTTTCGTCATCTTTTTCTTACGTTTCTCGATCCCCGGCAATAGTCCAAAGCCACAAAACTGAAGTGTTATATTTACTTTTACCCAAGGGAGCTTAGTCACAATTACCTTTACCTCAGGGAGGTCAGCCACGTTTAACTTTACCTTAGGGAACTTAGTCACATTTACCAGAAGGAGCTTAGTCACATTTGCCTTACCTCAGGGAGCTCAGTCACATTTATTTTTACTCCAGGGAGCAGAGACACATTTACCTTATCTTAGGGAGCTTAGTCACATTTGCATTTACCACAGGGAACTTAGTCAAATGTTCTTTACCTCAATGGGCTTATAGTCTATTTCTTTTATGGAGTCACCTATATTCAATTGTTTGTAAAATCAGTCATATTCCCTACAAAAATTTGTTTTTAGCCAGTGACACGTAACAATGCAAGCTCTACACACTGACATGTTGAACCTCCATATTATTACAGGGAAATGCAGTTAGAATACTTTTTCTAATTCATAATGCAGGGGTTCAAGTCCAGCTCATGCTGGCTTCCTCTCCGGCCATATGTGGGAAGGTCTGTCACAAACCTGCGGATGGTCGTGGGTTTACCCCGGGTTCCATCCACAATAATGCTGGCCGCCGTCATATAAGTGAAATATTCTTGAGTACAGCGCAAAACACCAATCAAATAGATAAATAAATAATTCATAATGTTAATCTCTATAAGCTATGTATCGAAACCAATAACTCATTGCCTCGGGTGACGTCACCATTATTCAAAAGCAAGTTGCATGCTGGATAATGGCTGCATCAGGTGGTGAGAACAAACTCCACGCAGTAACACAGCTTACACTACTCTCTCTGCCAATAGACAACATGGCTTACCAACAGGTTTTGAGAAAAAGCTCCACGCAGTAACACAGCCTACACTACTGTCTCTGCCAATAGACTACATGGCTGCACCAACAGCTGGCGATAACAAACTCCACGCAGTAACACAGCCAACACCACTGTGCCTCTGCCAATAACCTTAATTTCCTAACATCCATCCCTTAAATCTATACCGTTGTGAAATCATGTACTACAAGAGATAAAATAAAATTTATTTATTATGTTATATCATACGAAGACGTTTAAACAAATTCAAATATGGTAGTGTCAGTTACAGGATTTACAGTTCAGTCGACAGCAGTTCTGGTATCTGGTGTCGTCCTCCGTGAAAACATATTGAACTCCCAATATCATGCCACTTGTTTTTGAATAATTTGACGTCACCCGAACAATTGTGCCTGACTACAAAACAGGCTTCCCTGCACTGGCCACGTGTTTACCTTGGCGGGAGAAAGACGACACAGATCATTGTCAAGGGTGGGGAGACTCATCGAGGGGTGCGAAATGAAAAATATTTAACTGTAAAAACTATATACAAAATAAATAAATTAAGAAAGAATTAAGTTTCTGATTTATTTCTTGGAGCATTTGAAGGCAAATGAAGGATAGCATTCATGTAGTGTGCACTTCTATCATAATGACGTCATAACCCAATGGTACCATTCATGAAGTGTGCACTTCTATCATACTGACTTCATAACCCAATGGCACCATCCATGTGGTGTGCATTTCTACCATACTGACTTCTTAACCCAATGTCACCATTCACGTAGTGTGCACTTCTATCATACTGACTTCATAACCGAATGTCACCATTCATGTAGTGTGTACTTCTACCATACTGGCTTCATAACCCAATGGTACAATTCATGTAGTGTGCACTTCTATCATACTGACTTCATAGCCCAATGGCACCATTCATGTAGTGTGCGCTTCTATCATACTGACCTCATGACCCAAAGGCACCATTCATGTAGTGTGCGCTTCTATCATACTGACTTCATAACCCAATGTCACCATTCATGTAGTGTGTACTTCTACCATACTGGCTTCATAACCCAATGGTACCATTTATGTAGTGTGCACTTCTATCATACTGACTTCATAGCCCAATGGCACCATTCATGTAGTGTGCGCTTCTATCATACAGACTTCATGACCCAAAGGCACCATTCATGTAGTGTGCGCTTCTATCATAATGACTTCATAACCCAATGGTACCATTCATGTAGTGTGGGCTTCTATCATAATGACTTCATAACCCAATGGTACCATTCATGTAGTGTGCTCTTCTATCATACTGACTTCATAACCAAATGGTACCATTCATGTAGTGTGTACTTCTATCATAATGACTTCATAACCCAAAGGCACCATTCATGTAGTGTTCTCTTCTACCTTACTGACTTCATAACCCAATGGCACCATTCATGTAGTGTGCGCTTCTATCATAATGACTTCATAACCCAATGGTACCATTCATGTAGTGTGGGCTTCTATCATAATGACTTCATAACCCAATGGTACTATTCATGTAGTGTGCACTTCTATCATACT
Organism: Liolophura sinensis; assembly: GCF_032854445.1. Taxonomy (NCBI): domain Eukaryota; kingdom Metazoa; phylum Mollusca; class Polyplacophora; order Chitonida; family Chitonidae; genus Liolophura; species Liolophura sinensis. Next base: position 65,466 of record NW_027017953.1, on the reverse strand, counting down.
GACTTCATAACCCAAAGGCACCATTCATGTAGTGTTCTCTTCTACCATACTGACTTCATAACCCAATGTCACTATTCATGTAGTGTGCACTTCTATCATACTGACTTCATAGCCCAATGGTACCATTTATGTAGTGTGCACTTCTATCATACTGACTTCATAACCCCAATGGTACCATTTATGTAGTGTGTACTTCTATCATACTGACTTCATAACCAAAGGCACCATTCATGTAGTGTGCACTTCTATCTTACTGACTTCATAACCCAGTGTCACCATTCATGTAGTGTGCACTTCTATCATAATGATTTCATAGCCCAATGGCACCATTCATGTAGTGTGCACTTCTATCATAATGATTTCATAACCCAGTGTCACCATTCATGTAGTGTGCACTTCTATCATAATGACGTCATAACCCAAAGGCACCATTCATGTAGTGTTCTCTTCTACCATACTGACTTCATAACCCAATGGCACCATTCATGTAGTGTGCGCTTCTATCATACTGACTTCCCAATGGTACTATTCATGTAGTGTGGGCTTCTATCATAATGACTTCATAACCCAATGGTACCATATATGTAGTGTTCTCTTCTACATACTGACTCATAACCCAATGTCACTATTCATGTAGTGTGCACTTCTATCATACTGGACTTCATTACCCAATGGTACCATTTATGTAGTGTCTTGCACTTCTATCATACTGACTTCATTACCCAATGGTACCATTTATGTAGTGTGCACTTCTATCCATACTGACTTCATAGCCCAATGGTACCATTCATGTAGTGTGCACTTCTATCATACTGACTTCACAACCCAATGGTACCATTGATGTAGTGTGTACTTCTTATCATACATGACTTCATAACCCAAAGGCACCATTCATGTAGTGTGCACTTCTATCATAATGACTTCATAGCCCAAAGGCACCATTCATGTAGTGTGCACTTCTATCTTACTGACTTCATAACCCAGTGTCACCATTCATGTAGTGTGCACTTCTATCATAATGACCTTCATAGCCCAATGGCACCATTCATGTAGTGTGCACTTCTATCATACCTGACTTCATAACCCAATGATACCATTCTTGTAGTGTGTACTTCTATCATACTGACTTCATAACCCAAAGGCACCATTCATTTAGTGTTCTCTTCTACCTTACTGACTTCATAACCCAATGGCACCATTCATGTAGTATGCACTTCTTTCATAATGACGTTCATAGCCCAGTGGTACCATTCATGTAGTGTGCACTTCTATCATACTGACTTCATAACCCAATGGCACCATACTACACATGTACTTCTGCCGCCGTTGTATAATGAAATTTTCTTGAGCACGGCGTAAAACACCAGTCAAATAAATAAGTAATAAATCAAAACCCACTCTCATCATACTATGTTGAAATAATTTATCAATCTCTTCGGCGTACGACGGTGTACGTCGGTAGGGTTATGTTAAAATTGTCTCGAAAGGCAAACATACAATTTGATACCAAGTAAATTTATAACAAAGTTCGAACGGTTCGCCCTAACCGAAAAGATGAAAGGCCTGGTTTCCGGATTTCCACCAGAACTCGATTAGAAATTGTAGAGGGAAAGTGGGATTATACATATCGAAGGACCTCTCATCAGTCACACACAAACCACGTACATTTCATATGGCACCTGCCGCCCAGGGGTACAGGTGAGGTTTTGGAAGGTATCCCTCAATCCCCGAGACAACATACTTATATACACAATAATTATTTTAAACATATGCTCGAAGATACGAGCAAAGCATCAATGTACAACGGATTCCAGTGAATACGTTACCTACGCTCCTAAAAGAAAAAAAATGTAAAGGATTTATTGGAAGGTCCCTTGCATAAGTCAGTTTTTTTATGCTCTTTGATATGGCGAGAAAACCTTTAGATTTTTTGTAACAAGGGATCTTGGAAAAACACACTTCAGTGTGACCTTTATTTTTTCATTTGTCCCATTTTGTAATCCAAGGTAAGTTCAGTGAAGGGCACTTGTGAGTGAGGGGGAGAGAGGAAACTGGTCTGGACTGTTCATAGCGAGAGTGGCTTAGTGGTAATTGGTCTGATCTGTTCACAGCGAGAGTGGCCAGGATTGCCTTTACTATAGTCTATTTCTTTTAGCCAGTCGCCTATATTCAGTTGTCTGTAAAATCAGCCAAACTCGCTGTCAAAATTGCCTTTCTTTGGTGACACGTAACAACACAATCTCTACACACTGATACGTCTGTATTATTGCAGGAAAATGAAGCTGGAATACTTTTATAATTCATAACTCTATAAGCCTGGTTTCAACTCCAAGAACTCATTGCCTCATGGGACGTCATAATTTTTTCAGAAACAAGTGGCATGTGATTCCACACCAGAACACCCAGCGTTACAATGGATCATTGTCGGCAGGTCTGGTGAATTTATCAGAAGTACGCCTTGTATGATGACCATAACGCCATCATTATGACACCACTGCTTTACTTCATTAGCAGTATCATTCTCATGGACCAAAGGTGTATGAGCACATGTGGGCGTGACATATCCCAATAACAAGTCCAGTTACAGCTGAGCTGGTTACTTTGGTGGGAATGTGTACAGTACTGGGGTAAAGAAAATAACACCCATGATCGATCGCTGACAATTACACAAAGAAATATATAGAAAGATCTTGTCTGCACTCTAAACACTTCTCAGGATTGACGTACCTAAAAGAAAAGTCCTTCTGTTTTAACCAGAAGTGGGCGTCCGTGGCCGAGGCGGTTAGCACACAGTGACAAATGAGCCTCTCACCAATGCGGATGCTGTGAGTTCAAGTCGAGACCGTAGTGGCTTTCTCTTTAGCAGCAACCTGCGGATGGTCGTGAGTCTGCCCTTTGCTCTGCCAGGTTTCCTCCCACCTTAACGAAGATGGTGATCGTATAAGTGAAATATTCTTGAGTATGGCGTGAAACACCAACCCAATCAAATCAAAATTTACCAGATGTAATCAAATTAACCTTGGCGCAAATATATAATGAAACATCGGATTTCCTGAATATATACTTTTGCCGTGTTCAAAATTTCGAATAGTCTATTGCTTTATTCTTCCTGGTTGGATCATTATCCTTTCAAAATTTGCTTTTGTTCGGTTTTCTGCAAATCACAGGACGATCTGTCCATATTTACTTACAAAAGAATTCTATTCATTGTAAAACTTAAGAAACATGGAGTGGGGGCGTTTGATAGAATAACCTTGACACACTAGTTTTTGCAGTAATAACTTGTGACGTTGATTGAAATCGTCACATAACACCCAGGATCTAACAAATGCTACCCAGCGAGATATGTATACGCCAGATGCAGGACTCTTCGGTAGATTGCTGTCCAAGTAAAGATAATTTACCATGTCAAAGTTGAAACTATCCCTCTGGTCCTAAAGTCTGCGAGAGAGGAAAGTTGTTCTTTGTACAAATATAGGTCCAGATAAGATTTCCTATATATGGATTTTTCAAAGCAGAGCCAGCAGATCATCAATATACCATTTAGCGAATGGAAAATGGCGAGGATTAGTCCTTAATGGTTTCTGCATATAGTCATATTCATTTGAGAACAGGTATAGGTAGGCCAAAATGGGGTAACAATTTGTACCCTTCGGAATACCTATACACTGTTGATATGTGGCTCCCCGAATTTCACATGGATGTTATTAATGAGAAATCAAGCAAATCAATGAACATGGAAACATCCCATAAATGGTAACCCTTGCGTGTAGATGAACTGAGGAACGCTTTGTTGCCTTTGACCTTAATGTAGCGGTGACCAGTTTTATTAAACCTCGATACAATTACTGATGAAATTCTGTCTAATAAATCCGCGTGAGAAATCGTAGTATAGAGAGTAGAGAAATGCCACGTGAATATATCCTTATACCGTATGTGTGTTAGAGCGTCTAGTTTTTCAGTGAGACGTTTAGAGTTTTTAAGTATCCACATATAGTTGACGCCTGAATTTATTGCAATTGCACAACAGTACTTCCGAAATGACTGTAGCGCTTCCTTAAGAGAGCAGATACGAGTTTGGTGGTACAGCTTCGACCCGCAATAAAGCGAGCTTTGTATGGGGATTTATACATTTTTAGAATCCAGTAAATTTGTGGTGTATCTGTGTGACGGAAAGGTACGGATATACTCGTCTGTTTGAGAAAGAACTGATGCTTTTTAAATAGTTCCTCCAGAGTATTGGTCGTGATGGAATATTTTGATGTTGCGGCAGTTGTTGTGATATTAGCTTCCTCCACCAGAACATGATAGTAATAGTTCTTGCGGACAAATATAATATTATTGGGGGCCTTGTGCGCAGGAACAATAACGTATGTCCTCTGAAGGTCATCAAATACCTTTCCCGCGGTAGGATCATTCAGAACTTGCTTGGCTGTCGCATGAATATTAGTATTAAGATGGCGGTCTGCATACACAACGTTTGTCTTAACTATCTCAAGCCAAGTGTCAAGGACTGAAGTTTCTACTTTCTTCAGCTTAGACAATTTATTTTGAAAATTTTCAAGCGCTAAAATGGCCATATTCTTATTAGCTCTCATAAATTTATTTATCTTTCTCAGCTCTTTTTCGGACGTCTCACCTTCGTAAATCATCATTGTTTAAAATATCAAGGTTACTGGTCATGACATGTTGACATGGATTGTAAATGAAGTTTGGCCATTCATAGTTACAACTGTATCTACCAGATGTATAATCGGACTTTTCAAAATCTTTAACTGCAATTAAACGTAATTAAATATCTTGGATGGAATTGCTTTTGTATATTGGTAGGAAATTCATGGGACCTGTTGTAAGTTGAAATAATGTGGCACATCATTGCAAACTTCTGCATCATTTGGTTGGTAGATTAAATCAAGACCCTATCTAAATACTTTAAGTTTTGGAAAAGTCTATTTTTAGCAGTACGAACTGTTCTGACAGGATGGTAAAGTAGAAAACAGGATATAATTTGACACTGATCACCCTGATTACATCGGGTTGTACAGAAAGTGTAGAAGTGGATGTTACATTTTAATTAATACTTTACGAGGAAATGCATGTAATACTGTGTCTAGAGGGTGCACGCTATTAGTGGTTTTAGACAAACCTACCAGATAGCTGACAGCTATGTTGCTATTCTTCGACACCTTATTAAACTTACTTGCGTTGATTTCTTTGATGGCTCTTGAACAGTTGTATTATATTTCAATACTTTGGTAGACTAGATGTTACGTTGCCAATCCCCATAACGTTGTCATTTAAGACATAAGGAAAACTGTACCAAACTCAAGCATCCAAAATAGTTCCTGATAACGGATTTCCGTTCCACATCAGTAGTATAGGGAATAGGGGTTCTGGCGCACCCTCCCCTTGGGGCCCTCCCCATAACAAATAGAGGCCCCCACCCATCTTTTCCTGTTTCCCCCATAACCCCCCCCCCCCTTAGGCGCCTTCCCAGCCAAGGCATACACGCTTATGTACAAGTCTAGCCTACACACACACACTTTGATATGAGGCGACCTAGTTGGTATTTAGCAGATAAGGCGTATAGTCTATATATAGGTCGGCTGTGTTGCACAACAGGGTGATTCAGCTGATTTTCTCCCCAGGATAGGGCTTAAACTACGGGTTTTTATGAAAAATAAATGTGACAGTCTTTTGTTTGATAAGGTCCAGTATTTTTAGGAGGATTGGAGATATTTTGTTTATGCGGAAAAGTCCTTCCAATATAGCCCATGTTTCGCGAGTCGTGGGATATAGCTCAGTCGGCTGACAGAGGTGGGAAAGGCGCTGTTTGTAAGGGGTGTATTCATATACTACATATATAAGGGGATGTTTGCTAGCTCCAATCCGGATTTGGTCTCCTGTATATGTAGTATATGAATACATTACCTGCATACGGCGCCGGGCTCTACGCACTTCTAAGGAATCTCTGTAACTTTCGACAGTTTCGGAGGCAGAGAGGCCTTACCAAGGGGTGTTGTAGATGGCCCAAAGGTAGTGGGATGTGTCAGGGCCAATTAACCCCCCTAACGGTGGGTCGCTAGCGCAAAAAATCCGGAGCCCGCCGTTAGGGTGGTGGTTAATTGGTAACAGGTTGAGCTATAAACCAGGCCTTTTGCTTTTTGGACCATGGGTTCGAGCCCCACACTGGGCAGATTTTTTTTTTACCCCCGGGCACCAGGCTAGCCAGACACCCGTCCAACTGGACGGGCATTCCAGCCAAAAGGGGTATATTGGACAGGCAAAATTTTGAATCAACATTTTCTTGGGGGGGGGGGGGTAAAAAACAAAATAAATATATTCAAGATCGTTCCATCGAAACATACGTGAGGTTGTGTTGTTGTTGTTGTCTGCATTAGCGCTCGTAATCAGTGAGAGTGACGGCGATGAAGAAATTGTAGACGACCCACGAGAAAGGAGTCCCATTAAGTGCGCGGCAGGCAAGTTTAGTCCCAGCCCACAGACCAGTACACTGTTTCAAAGTGTATTAACATTATATGTATGTATACTAGATTGTGAATATTTTTCTAACATGTAAGTTTTCAAAGTGTATTCATATATGTATTCAGATGACAGAAATGATGTTTGACATGCACTACTGTGTCACTGTGCCAAAAGTTAATTTCTCGACATAGATATGTGACTGATAGTACATGTATTTGAATTGTTTCTTGTTTTGTTTTGTTTTTTGTATTTTACAAAGTTTATTTCTACCTACTGTGACTTAGCTGCTCAAATCGTATGGTGATTGGTGACACTACTCTTTTTAGTGAGTAACAGTCACAGATTCAGTGGTGATAATTTTGCTTGTTCTCAGTCTCAGTTGTAAGAGCTATGTATACCGTATTTTGGTTTGGTTCCGTTGCATTTTAATGTGAAGTAGTGTAACTGTGAGCGACATGCATCTGCTGTGCCAAATTACCATGCATTTTGATTGTTTTCCTTTTATATGTATTTTTGTGTATTTTATTGTTCACAGTTTATTTCTACCTCCTGATTCACAGCATTCACACTTGAACTGTCAGAACTGCTGTGCCAAATTGCCATTGTTTTCCTTCCATCTGTATTGAATTGTATATTTTACAGTTCAATTTGTTTTTCTACCTCCTGTTTCACACTTGGTTGTCCAAAGCATAACAGATTGTAACCTTACATAGTTTAATATAAAATTTATGTACGCTTTTTAGTGATTCGCACTCAGTGTCAGTCATTGGTGGGAAAAGTGTGATATACTATCCAAAAAAAGAAACGCATAGGTGTTTTGTTTTTTTTTTAAATGAAATAAATACATTTTGTCTTCATTTCATGAGCAAAATGTGTTTTAATATTGTTAATAGTCACAGTTAGCACACATTTTATTCCTCAAAACATTTCTTGGTTGAAAATGTTGAGTTTGGAGGCCGTTTTTGGAAGAAGTAAAAAATACAGCACCACACTGCATCACGTGCAGTCTTACACGCCGAACTTACGCATGGAAAGCATGCAGTGTGTGACTATAAAACCGCAACTTCGGGCCGGAAATCGGCGTCTTTCAAGTGGTGTTTTCAAGCTGATTCAACATGCCACGTCTTGACACTGTCACAAGAAATATTGCCATTGGACGACTTCAAGCTGGAGAGTCCCAATCGTCCATTTCTAGGCGTCTACACGTCAGCCAGAGCACGATTTCACGGCTTGCTGCCCGCTACAACAATACTGGGAAAACAAATGACCGTCGGCGTTCAGGTCGACCACGTGTCACTACAGCACCCAAGATCGCTACATAAGGGTCCTCCATTTGCGTGACCGTTGTACTACAGCTGAAAGCACAGCAGCCAGCATACCGGGACTGAGGAGGATATCAGGTCAGACAGTGCGGAACAGGCTGAGGGAACATGGACTGAGAGCCAGGAGGCCCTATGTTGGGATCGTGCTGCGTCCTCACCATCGCGCCAATCGCCTCCGATGGTGTATGCCTCTAACTGCGTACATCAAGTGGACAGATTTGGTGGAGGGAGTGTGATGATGTGGGCAGCAATATCGTATACTGGTCGTACAAATCTTGTCCACGTTCAGGGAAATCTTACGGCCGTACGCTACCGAGACACCATCCTGCAGCCACACCTCTTACCTGTCATTGACGTTCAGCGGGAGTTGTTCCAGCAGGACAACGCCAGACCGCACACGGCACGTGTCACAAGGGACTTCCTCGCCGAAAACAATGTAAATGTGCTACCCTGGCCGTCCCGTTCCCCGGATCTTAACCCAACTGAGCATCTGTGGGATGAACTTGATCGACGTCTACGCCAACGTCAACCTCAACCCCAAACGCTTCAAGAGCAAGTTGCATGTTTGCAGGAGGAGTGGCAGAACATTCCCCATGCCTCTATCCAGCGTCTCATCCAGTCCATCACAAGGCGTGTCAGAACTGTTATTCGTGCCCGTGGTGGTCACAACAGATACTGACATTCCACTCAAGTGGGAGACTCATTGTGAGTGTCTTACCTCAAGTTGATGGCCTTGTTGTCTAGATATGGACCCTTCCTTAATCTGTGTTAAAAAATATTTGCAGAATAACAATTCTTATTTAGTTATGCATAATTGAAAACACTGCATCACCTCCGCAAAAAACCGGGTTATGCGTTTCTTTTTTTGGATAGTATATATTGGGTGCCCCTAAAAACTGTCAATTTCTTGGGGTCCAATAGTAATACATTATTTCCAGTGATATAATAGCAATTAAAGCTATTAAAAGGTCTTGATTTTCAAAGATACAGTGGCGATAAAATGTCTCCGGCGGCAGACCCCCTGCTTATTTACGGGGGCCTCAAACGGCGGCCCCAAAACCCCCTGCCTTTTGGACGCCCTATTGTCAGATCCTGGCTAATGCCCTGCCCCCGGGGCTCTCGAGACATAGCATGGGGGTTGCCCTGGGCACCTCCCCAGAACATCATTCGGAAAGAGCGTTTTTAAGCTCATGCCGAGCTAGTTTTCGGCCTCGATCTATAAGCTGTTCTTTCGTGCTTTCATCGATCTCTACGGCGTTGAATGCCTTACGAGACTTAGCGCGTATCTCCTGCTTCAGATCAGAGTAGTTCTTGAGCTCCTGAACGACTTGCTTGAACTCTACGTCCGAAATAACACCATCAGATAATGCCGTAGATACCTGCGCACGGATGCTGTTAAGTTTGGCCTCAGCCAACAGCTGTATATCGTTATGTTTCTTGGCCTTTGCGTGAAGTCGGCGGCTAACGGATTATCAGGCGACATTTAAGACACCGCAAGCTAGGGCCGCAGCTTCCATGGCCAAGACAGCAGGGGTTGCAATTATCGTTGTGAGTAGCCCCACGCCTGCAACCCCTAGGCCTAAACCGGCCATGAGCATGGCTGAATCAAGGGCCTCGGTGGCCAAGACACCACGCTGGTACTTTTTGTACAAGGCCCGGCGGAGATCTCGCTCAGATTCAAGCTGCCTCTGTACTTCGCTGATATACTGCAGGCGATGGGCGAGCGCCACGCTCTCCGGCGGCGCGGTCGGGGCCAAGGGATTTTCAACCATAATCGTCAGCGTGGTCGGGGCCAAGGGGTGGTCATCCGTAATTGTCGGCGCCGCACCGTCCGGCGGCAAGGAGTCTTCATCCATGATCGTCGGGTACAGTCGCCCCATATTGTCCGTCCTACGAATCAATAACGTCGGTTAGCTCTAAATTGTCATCGGGGCTACTAACACGAAAGCGGCGAAGGCCTATGCCGCACTCTAAATTGATTGCATTGAGATTTAAAACGCCCCCTGCGACGACTCGTATATCCTCGAGAGAGCTCCGGATGACTGGGTCGCCCTGGGCCGGTAATTTGATCATAAGTCTGAAATCCTTTGTATCGTGCTCCGCAGGCCACCTTATTTTCACCCCGGTAATCAAAGTGCAACGGCGACTGCCCGCGCCAAGTATGAGGTCGAAGATGAGTATAGATCCAGGGTTTAGTAGTAGTGCGGCCTTAAAATCGGTTTGCGCGGTAAGACGCACGGGCTCTCCCAGCCTCGACATTAGTACGAAGCGGCCTCTTCTGTCCCGATCTAGATAACAGCTGCTGGCTGGTACGTACGACACGAAATAGTTTCCGGAGTTGAAAACTTTTTTCACATCGGCCCTAGTGAGCTGGACCGATATCGGGGTCACTTTCACATATATCAACCAATCGGGGTCGCGAGCTCTGGTAAGAAGAAAGCGGTCTTAGAGGCGAATTAATGAGAGTTTTTGTTCTTCAATCACCTCAGACGGCGACCTGCGCTCTTGCTCTGCAGAGGATGAGACATCTTCAAGGGAAGCAAACGTGGTAGGTTCTGCTTGCCCCCCCCCCCCCCCCCGTATCTTTTTGCGGTTGTACTTGCCACTTTGAAACTGGAAGGCGTAGATTTTACCTTCGTGGCCTTGAAGTTCGAACTCCGACACATCTGCCAAGTCGCTTAAAGACAGGCACACAGACCTGGGTCCGGCTGCGTCCAACATACTCATTGTATTTCTAAGGTAGCACTGAGGTACCCTACATTCATATACTTGCCGTCTTTATCTAAAAGTACCACGGTCAAGTGCGTTATATAGTCGGCGCGCAAGGTTTTGTACTGTGGGTTGGAAAATGAAACCGTCTTCCCGCAGTTTATCCCTTCACCAGTCACGGCGATGGCCTGAAGTAGTGTGGAACCGACACTGAAACCTGAGGTTATTCTCACGTTTTCTGAGGTGCTCAGTTCATCTAAATGCACGAAGGCTTCTTTTTGCGGGACCAAGTTAGATGGCTTATCACCTTCCACAGTCCCCTCTCTAGGCATATTCCCGTTGGAGAACCCTAAATTTGGGGCAAGCTCTAGGAGCGTTATGATGGCATTTCTGGGGAGGGTAAGGACTAGACGGCCCGTAGCTTCATTCATTTCCAGAGAAACCCCATGCGGGCGGAATATACCCTTGTCCAGCATACAGACATTGTAGTAGCCCGTCGGCACTTCAACATGTTTGCCATCAAGCAAGAAGCCCACTCCGGTTGGGATATTCACCCAGTTCGGGTAGAATGTTATCTCGCGAAGGGCGGTTTTAAGGCGGCCGTCGAGGTTGTTAAGGGCATGAGGCAGCGTGTGCTGTGCCCCATTTAGAATGTCAGTCAATGTGATGAACATCTTAGCCACGATGAACAGTGAGGCTTACAGGTTCAAAAGAGAGGCCGATAGGACCTTCGTTCCGAGCAGGATGTCGTTCTCTAGAAAGCCTACAGCGCTCCACGTCGACTACATCGAGCAGGACGCCGAGGAGGCTTGGGCGTCGTTCGTTGTCGACAAATCCACGCAGGATTCACGCAGCCGGGCGTAGAGCGCCTGAACGATTGCATATGGCATAGGCCTATATATGGCCCCCAGCGACATGCTTCTGCAGATCGGCCATGCGGCGAACTACAACAACAAAACCCACAGAAGAGCAGAAGCTAGGCGCCAATGAGGGCGTGAACGTTAAAGTGCCGCCCACTTTACACAAGCGCGCACCTGACCACGGGATCGTTGAGCCACAAAAAAGCGTCCCACCACCCACCGCGCGCGTTCAGCATGTTGCTGCCGCCGGAGGCAAACAAGAACCCCTATTGCCAAAGCAAAAGAATCACGATGCGGAGAAGACAGCCATCGTCGTCGCTGGGGTTGGTATCGGCTTACTGCTGCTGTGGACTATGCGTTAAATACTTGCGAACAGCCACCTACTGCGACGACTAGAGCCCAGATATTATTGGCCAGTCGCCCAGCCGCTTTCCCGAGAAGGTTCAGTAGCCAGGACACAATACTGCCAATAATACCCGGGATCGCAGCGGGAGCCTTCCCAGCCAGCTTGCCAAGGGCGCGCGCCAGGGACTGGAGATGCTTTTTCACCCATTCTTTACGACCACGCCCGTTGGATGGAGGTGGCGTTGGCTGGATGCCCCCGCCAGACCCGTCAGTCGGCGCCAACTTTATCGCTAGCCCCAGTGTCGAGATCGCCATCCCAATTGCCGTGAGAATGGAGACCACGGTTATTCCCTGCTCCCGGAACAGGGTGCGGACGCGCTCGGCCAGAGTGGTATCCTTGTGTAGGATGCAATCGATCGTCTGCTTGATGCGGTGTATTTGCGTGTGCAGGGCTTCGGCCGTTAAAGAGGCTGCGTCGAGCCGGGCCACCCTCTCGTCGTCGAGATTCCTTATCCGGTATGCGATCCGACGCCGGGACAATTCATCAGGGGCCTCTTCCAACTTCTGTTTTTGTTTTGCGATGTCCTTATCGAGACTTGACAGCTTGGCGAGGTTATTCGCGTGTTCGCCTTCCGAGGTCTGCAGTGCCTTGTCAAGCCCTAGAAGTTCTCGCATGGGAAGAGGAGGGTCGTTTATTGTTGAAAGAGCCCGCCCGATCTCACTATCCGTCAAGTTTGTTTCCATTGTGTGGACAGCATCAGCGGCCTTTTTCGCTGGTTGGCTTAAATCCTTCAGCTCCATGGTATCTGCCTCCCAGGCCGCGGCACCGAGTTCTGACTGCTGCCGGATGCAACGATGTCTGTTCTCTTCTTTTCCAGTCTATAAAGCCCAGCCCCCCTCCCCCCCTAACAACATTAACCCCTCCTTTATTGGTGACTGTTGAGAGGGCTAGCGGTGCACCTGTTCGTTTGTTGATAATGTCCAGATTGGGGTGGGCCAAGAGTCGCAGACGCCCTTGGACAACCTCAAACGTCGTGTAATCGCGAAAGAAAGGGGTAAGGCTGGGATCCGCCTTCGCCATGGCATCGTAATAATCATTCACGGCGGCCTGCGTCAGCTCTCGTTGAAGGTTTCTGGCGGCCGCAACCCGGCTTTGTTGCTCGGGAACATCATCACCTGCAGGGAGAGGGGTCTGCTCGTCGTCGATGTTGTTGTCCTCTTGGGCGTCGTCGAACGCCGGATTATCAAAGTCGAAGTTTGCCATAATCCTCGTACTGAACATTGCAAGTTATGCCTTCAATACAACAATGGATGCATACGGACGCAGGCTAATCCCTTTCAGAACACTCCGTAAGCCTCGGGTGGTACAAGGTGTACGGCAGTCCTTGGTCGTCACCAACAATCCGAGTACAATCGACCAGAATCAACAACTCTTGGTCCGCTTCCCCAACCTCGGTGCAAATGACGTCATTGTGCCCGGTACCGTGCGCTTGGCCTTCTCGATCACGATCAGTTCATCCGATCCGAACGCCACAGTGGTCGGTAATCTCGGACGCGCAGTAATCAAGAAAACCACGATCAGAATCAGCGGGAATGAGGTAATGTCCATCGACGACTCTGATGTGTTTCATTGCTACGGCGACTTATGGCTGACCAAAAACGAACGGCGGAATGCGGCCTACCAAGGCATCGGCAGCGAAAACATGCTTAAACTTCGAGTCGGAGCGGGGGACGCAAGTGACGACGATACTGGAGAAAATGCCATCGCTAGCGCCTTTGGCAGCCGGTTCCATATCTCGTTAGACTTTGAGCTTCTAGATAGTCACATGCCATTCTACCAGAGTGCCTTGGCCGACGGACTGGAGTACGAACTGACGTTCAACGATTTCGACCGGGTCATCCAGGCAACAGACGATGCCGACGCGAATTACACCATCGACAACATCATCCTGGAGTTCGATATGGGCACCGAAGAGGAGCTCGCTAGACAGATCCGCACCCAGTTTGCCGGGGGCGTCTCCATTCTGTATGATCACGTTCTCCGCCACCGAAAGTTTGTGAAGGACAAGTCTGATACTCTCTGGAACATAAACCTGAACACGCCCGCGAGAGCAATGAAGGGCACCCTCATGCTGTTCGAGACTAAAGGAACCCCGTGGAAGAGGAGGTCGGAGTCCTTCTACAACCCGGGCGTACCAACAATGGGGCGAGGTTCAGAGGTTCTTTGCCAGCTCACCCCTACGGAAGCGGGACACTGAGGTGGCCAGGGTCGTTAAAGACTTAGGCCTGGCAGACGTCTCCCTGGAAGAGTTCTTGACGCACAAGCACGCCTTCTGGCTTGACCTTCGGCCAAGCGACGATGACGAGCTACATGGCAGTGGGAGGCGCGTGATGAACGCCAGCGAACGTATATCTCTATGTGATCATGGACGCAAAACTGCACATCCAGAATGGTAGATTCGTTAGCGCGCTTTATTGATGACGCCCACTGCGCGATTATCTGTGGGCAGACGAACTGCGGTAAAACAGTCTTCGTGCTGGACCTGCTTGAGGGCCCTTTCCGCAGTTTCTTTCATCACATTGTGATCCTGTGCCCCACTCTTAAGCATAACGAGGAGTACCGGCGGCGATGGATACTGTCTGACCCTGAGGTCTATTGTTTTGGCCCCGTCGAGCGGCTCAACGACTGTCTAAGAGCTTTCTACAGATTGTTCGAGGGGGAGCCCACCCTATACATCATCGATGATTGTAGCGCGTTGAAGGCGATGAAGAAGAAACAAAAAATGCTGTCATTCATGGCTTTCTCGGGCCGGGAAACAAAGCAAAGCGTCTGGGTCCTCACTCAGAAATACAACGCCGTCCTCAAAGACTTTCGCGAGCAGACAAGGTGGGTGGCTTTATTCCACTGCAAAGATCGGCACTCGTTCAACGAATGCCTGGAGGAGAACCACATCATCGAGGCCGAGAGCGAAAAGGCAGAGGTTTGACAGAAGCTCAAGAACAATCCGCATTCTAAGCCCCTGCTAATGACTGATACGCCCGCCACATCTAAGATATATTAGAAGTAGGCGCTCCTACGTATGAAGCACAGATACCGACGAGCCCATAGACGAGATTCTGGGCGCAGAGGAGGAGCCCGGCCGAAGCCAACAGCCCGGCCCCAGCCAACACCCCGGCCGAAGCCAACAGCCCGACCCCAGCCAACAAGATGATGCACGACAGCTCAGGGATAGGCTGGCGGCACTTGCAGTGGGTAGGCAGGCCAAGCGATATCTGGGAAAAGACGTAACAGCCGCTGAGATCGACGCCATGAGCGACGAAGACGTTGAAAGGCTGCACTCCCGGTACGAGGCTAAGCTCGGTGTGCGGATGGTTAACGATCTCAGAGGTATGTTCTTGAGATCATATGTAAGGGCGGCCAGCTGGCTCCTACCAATCCCACCCGAGAATCGACCAATGCTCATGGCACAGCTCGCCACCGACCCATTTGTTGAACAGGCGCTTAGCAGTGCTACCTGCTGGCTATACTACTGCTATGGTAAATACTTGGCACCATTAACCATGGCGCTGACCACTGCTGAGCACTGCTCATTTGAACACCACTGCTGTCCTAAAAATGAGCCGTATGATCCGGAGGAATATGAGCACAACGAATCCGGAAGGTCCGAAGGAAGCGGAGGGGGTGACAGCGGATTCTACGAATGACGGCCCTGCGAAGAATCCCCAAAAAGTCGCTGCGGGTCGAGCGGGTGCTGCAGCGAGAAAGGCCAAGGCTGAAAAGCTCAAGGACGAGCTTCGCGAGGCAAAGGCTGCTTTGCTTGGCGCAGCTGATTCCACCAAGAAACAGCCGAAGGAACCGGATTCTACGAAGGAGGGGGAGGCCACAGATTTTGCGAAGGAACCGGATTTTACGAAGGCACACCAAATCACCCACTGGAAGGCGCCCCTGGCGTTATTAGGTGCTGGCAGCCTTGCAGTGCTAGTGTTGCTACGCGTGTGGCGCAGCCGCTATACAGCACATGCACGAGGTGCAGATATTACGCCGCATGCACGAGGTGCAGATATCACGCCGCAAGAAAAGAATCTCCATTTGAATACACGTCGCGACCCCTTCTATATAGAGCAGCATGTCTACTCCACCCAGTGAGGGAAAAGTGCTAGTCAACGCGGCCTACCACGCCCCTGTGGTCTCTCTCCTGGCTACTGGGTACGCTCGTCTCGGCCAGATGTTCCTGAAAGGATCCCTCCCGAAGCTGGACTTACCACCCCGTGACGTCGGCGTGGTCATTGCAGATGTAGGCCTGGCCATGTTTTCGAAGGAACTGCTAATTAAACAAGGGCTCCTTCCTCCCAATATAATCCAGTAGTAATGGCCTCCATCGCAATGAAGATGGGCGGCGCCCTCGTAAAGGCTTTGGCCTTCAGCGGGAGCAGCTATATGTTTTCGATGCTGAGGAGTTCCGGTGTCGACCAAAAGTGGAGGCGCCATGACCGCGCTGTAGAGCAGCTCCAAGCCGTCCAGGAAAAATGGGCCCGAAAGCGCACTGAGCACTTGGACTGGATCAACAATGAACTCCGCCGCCAGGGCCACGCTGTCCAAACGTTCTCGGATGTCGACGCTGCAATCCGCGAGTATTCTAGGGTCACGGGCAAAACTCTTACATGCGATGCACGCGAGGCGCTGCTGGGCTCAGAGCCACAGCTCTCCGATTTCTATGATGCCTAGTGAAGATCAAAAACACCGCGAGATGACCTTCGTCCTCCTGGGAATGTGTGTGGTTGAGGGTGTGAGTTACGGAATCGCAAAACTCACCAAGTAATCCGAACTGACTGTGCCGGACTCGCCATCGAGCTCCTTGCCGTATGGCAGGCACGATCTTAGTAGTGAGGTGGTTCTGCGTGCGCAAATACGCCGCGATGATTAACATCTTTTTCGTCGCAAATCTGTTAGAGGGCTGCTAGAATACCTTGATGACAAGGCAAGTAAGGTGTTTGCTCGCCTGGCAAATATCTACTACAGCCCTCGTGGGTACTGGAAGGGTCTCGTGGCCATCCAGAAACTTACCACTGCGGCTAAAGTCTCCAAAGATGTGGTCCGGGCTTGGCTGAAAAAGCAGGCTATCTGGCAGATATACCTGCCTCGTCCCCGAAAAATATCGAGGCCTATGTTCGATGTTTCCACGCCGAATGACCTCCACCAAGCCGATCTTCTATTTCTATTACATGATCGGCGAGGCCGGAAGCTGTATAAGTACGCGCTGACAGTTGTTGATGTCGCTTCTCGCAACAAGGGGGCGGAACCTCTGGCTACTAAAGATTCCAAAGAAGTCGCTGATACTCTCTCTCGCATTTACAAGCGGGGACCTCTTGGATGGCCGAAGCTTCTCTAAGTTGACCCTGGGCGCGAGTTTATGGGTGCGGTGAGCCAACTGCTGGCCAAACACGATGTCACAGTCCGCCAAGGCCGCGAGGATATCCACCGAGACCAAGGCATAGTGGAGCGTTTCAACCGTACTCTGGCTGAGCGGCTCTTTGGACATCAGTACGCCCAGGAGATGTGCCTCCCTCCCGAACACCGGTCTACTGAATGGGTGGCTCGGCTGCCCTCTGTTGTGGCCGCTCTGAATAACGAGACAACGAGACTGATCGGTAAAAAGCCGAAAGACGCCATCAAGGCAAAAGAGGTTCCCCATAAGCCTTTCTCGACGGTTCCAGGTCGTCCCGTTGGACTTAATGAGCGGAAGATCCCCGAGGGTGTTGGCGTTCGTTATCTCTATCAGCCTGGAGAGCTGGAGGGCTGTCGCCGTCGCGCGACTGATCCTGTGTGGTCTCTAGAGATATATCGGCTTGGGCGCTCTGTCACAAATTCTAATGAACCCGTGCTGTAGTATCTAGACGATACGTCGGATGGCCCGCGACGGAAATTCGTTCGTGAGGAGTTGTTTATAGTGCCTCCCGATACTCAGCTTCCCCCGGATGGGGTTCTACGGCGCTAGTAGTTCCTCGAAGAGGATGTCCATTCCAGCCCATCCTGCGGGTGCCGTCAAGGAGGCGCATCTCTATGGCCATAAGCCAAGGTGTGGACACCATCTTCGGCGATCCAACGCTTACTATCGAAGGGGGACAGTGAGACCTTATTCAGGTGCTGCCCATTGATATGGTGGCGCTCTGATCTCAGCACGTCCATACCGTGACGGAAGATCTTCTTCTCGAAGAGGGCCTTTTTGTACTGCTTATGGCGGATGCCCTTTTCCACAACTCCCTTTTTCACGCCCTTGGTCTTCTTAATGTTAGCTCCACCAGCCTCCAGAATGGAGTACATCTTGGGGCGCAGACCAATGTATTCGGCGATCGGCCGCCCCGCGCACTCGTCCTTCATTTTCCCCAAGACCTTTATATTTGCTACGTGCAGGGGGTGTTCTTGTGAGTAATCTGAGGTGTCGTACAGGTTTGCATTCTCAGCCATATCCCTACAAATATCCTCAGTCTGAATCTCGAGTACCAGACTATCCGTGTCAGTGTAGAGGAGCTGGCAGCGCTCTCCATACTGGGCCTTCGTGTGGTTGTAGTAGAAGTCGTACATCAGGTGCTTGGAGAGATCTAGAATGCTCATGCCTACATAGATAGGTAGGTTTAGGACTAGACGGGTCATGTGCATCTGAATCGCTGCGAGGTCATCATCAAATATGTTTGCCCGTGCGAAGCTCGGGCTGGCTATCAAGCGGCGGAGCTTGTCGTCTTCTCCAGAGCGTACCAGCTTGACGTCCACACGCTTCCGAAGGTTCTCCATGGTTTTTCCGAAGACCGAGTTGTTCATTAGCTTGTACAGGTCCTTCTCGAATTTACTCGCGGCCGTTTTTCGGAGCTCGGTGTTCATCCTGATATAGGGTTCCATCCAAGGGCTCTGGGCGAATCTCAGGGCCCGGTGAACCTTTGTCAGGCGCATTCCCAGAGATAGATACAGCTGTAGGTTCCGGTAGTGCAGGACGTACCGTTCCTTGTTGCCGAGGTTGGGGACCAGGTTTTCGACCTCGGTAGGCGCTTTCTTGCCGAGAAGGCCGTGCTGATAGTCTGACATCCACTCCTTCTGGACCACCAGACGCTCCGGGGCTAATGGGTAGCTGTTATGTGCGTTATGTAGGCCGGCCGGATACTCGAGGTCGACCTCGAGGATGTAACCGGAAGGACTGTCGTGGGGGTGGGTAGCAATCATTTCACCTAGACGCCGCGCGTCATCTACCCACCGGAAGCCGCCCGTTGGAAGGAACTGACTCATAGCACAGCCATATAGATTATTGGCGTCTAGGTATTGGATGTAGCTGTTTGGACTTTCGGGGTTGTATCCCTCCACCTGCGGATTATTGGCTTTGGCGTATCGCTTACTTACCATGGAGATACCTCCTCGAAACCCCTTCTCAATGAAGTGATGTTGGTCGTAGTCGGTCAACAGCTCTACCCCGGTCTTCTTGAACAGCGCATCCCACGAGAGACCTGGGCTCGTAAAGTAGTGAGTAGGGTCCAATCCATACTGCCGTAAATAAGTCTTCTGGAAGGCTTCAAACACATCGGCCAACAGGAGCACGTCTGTGCGGCAGTAAAGGTCTGTGTAGTCTCCCAGATTGGTGCAGTCAAATACCTTCCATACCTGTTGAGCGTGGATGTAGTCCTCATCGCTAATGCCTCCGACTTTGAGCTTACTGTAGAAAGCCTCTTTGGGTGGGAGGCTGGACTCGTCGAAGCGTTCCCAGGAGTTCATATGCTCATAGGGTAGACACCCTTGCGCATGAATAAATTACGTTTTTCTTCGGCAGACTCATATCGAGATGTGATGTGGAAAGCCTCAGGTTTGTTGGCCTCTACCGGATTGTCAAGGGAAGTCGGTAAGAATTGAACGCTGTCGATGAAGCGGAGCTGCCCCAGCGAAAAGGAGATGTACTTTTCCGTGTTGTTGGGGATGCAGGAGATGCGGCCCTCCACCTTACTTATGGCTTGCATCAGGAGGTGCCCGTCGTAGCCCCGTAGGTTGTGGAAGACTACTGGTATGGCTGTCTTGGGACCCAACCGCAACTTTAGGTTGCATGCGTTATGGGCCGCACCTCTGTACTTGCCGGTGATATGGCAGTGATCGCGCACAGAATCGGCGCCTAGAGGCTTCTCACACACGTGGCAGGTTGCGGCGTTGCTGTGGGCCTGCCAGTCCTGGGGAGTCATCCTCATAGCTATAGGGTTAGCTAGAACAGTTTGGATTTCCCGCTCCTCCTGCCGGAGAGCTCTGAGAAAGTGTTCCGTCGCGTCAGAGCCTCTGTATTCCACGGGGGGTTTTGTGCGGCCGTCGCAACGCACCACAACATAGCAGTAACTGCAGGGCTCGTGGTGCTGAGTCTTTTGAGTGCTGCTCTCTGTAGGTGACGGCGGCGGGCCTTCAACCTTTTTGGTCAGAGCTTCAAAGTCGGCATATATAATGAAAGGAGCCGGTAGCTGTTTGTGGTGGTTCTGAAAGGTGAACTTGTTTTCCCCCTCCTGGGGCATCTCCACTCTCACCGCCGTCTGGCCAATTCCACAGCATTCCGGCTTATGGGCCTCGAGCAGATCCTCCCTTGTGTAACCGTGTAGGCACCCCTCACAGAAGTGTTTGCGATTTTGTGTCTTACTTTCTTGGAACAGGAGACGGTCGAGATCTTTTATCCACGTATAATGGAATTTGCCTGCCTTCCCAATCAGCAGCAGATTGATTCTGGGCGTGTCGCCGGGCTGCTTGCTGAGACGATGCACGATTACACCGTTGTCCCACCCGAACACGTTGATGGCGAGGTCGTTCTTTTCCTCCACTTTAGGGATCTGAGAGATGGGCGTGGGGGCGTGGATCCCCCCAAAGTCAAGACCATCATTGGTGGGATACTTTGTTGGTCTCTGAGGGTCCCGGGAGGCTGGAAATAAGGCAGATCGGAGTGCCCATCGGAGGCAGTCGTCGTCTTTGTTCTTCACATTCATGACGGCTTTCTTGTTACTCACAGCTGCAGGTAGGGGGATGTAGGACCCGCCTCTCAGTGGCTGACACCTTGCCATGTCAAGCCAGAGTGTTTGCACGCACCCTGACCCTCGCTGTGTCCATTTTTCCAGCATTTCCTGGATGGTGGGGAAGGCCTCATCTAGAGCCCCGTCAATGTCACCAGCCTCTAAGAGGGCCTCCTGTTTGCTGTGGAGTACTGGGCTGGTATACTCTTCACTACCATCGGCGTTGTTCTTTCGCAACTGAACCCTGAGGCCTAGTTGGAATTTAACCCCGTTGAGT
This sequence comes from Liolophura sinensis, assembly GCF_032854445.1. NCBI lineage: Eukaryota > Metazoa > Mollusca > Polyplacophora > Chitonida > Chitonidae > Liolophura > Liolophura sinensis. The sequence goes on along the minus strand of NW_027017953.1, from coordinate 44,452 downwards.
GCCAGGATCTCTTCTTCTAGCTTCTGGCGAATAATGGCTCGAATTTCTTCTAAGAAGGCTACTGGGTCCGTCCAAACGCCTTCGGGTACGCCCATCTGCCAGGCCCGGAGGAGATTCTTTATGGTCCGGCCGGTGTTAGTGAATTCTAGTTTCTTTTCCCCCTGTATTCCGCAATTCATCCAACTCCTCGTTACTGAGGAGGTTCTTGACGTCTTGCTTCAACTCCTCGTTACTGTGGGGTTTCTTGACGTCTTGCTTCAACTCCTCGTTACTTCGGGAGTTCTTGCTGTCTTGCAGCCGCTTCAACTCAGCCACAGCCGTTTCATGCCTATCCAGGATCCCCTGCAATTCTTCCAAGGCATACCGGGACCGTGGGTACTTACACCTAGGAGCGTCTCAAACTCCCCCGTAGTGCTCGCTCTTTTTGATGGTGGTTCATTGTACGCGTCGTATGCCTAGCGGTGCTTTTTCTCTAACTCTAAATTTCGATCGCCGATATCTGCCTGGTGATGCTGTTTCTCTAATTGTAAATTTCTATAGCCGCCAGCCGGTTGAACTCGTCCTAGAAAGCCTTGCGCCTCTGCCGCCTTTCTCGCATCTGGCCATTATGATATCCACAGGCCATGCAAAGCCGAAGTCGGTTTTTAACGCCCTGACCACAGCTAATACATGGCTGGGTGCGAAGACCCTTCCGCAGACTGGCTAAATGAATCCCGCAGTAGTCCCCCAGACAGCTCTTACCACAGAGCTCCGTGCAGCCGATGGGTAGCCACCGGCACTTATTGTAACCCCTTGGCATGTTGTATACACAGTGTAAAAGCATACCTGGTGCAATTGGTATGTCTAAGAGAACCCGAGAAGGGGCTGGGGGCCTCTATTTGTTCTGGGGAGGGCCCCAAGGGGAGGGTACGCCAGAACCCCTATTCCCTATACTACGACATCGAAAATACATGTAGTATCTTTCAGAAGAAATAAATCATGTTTATTACTTGAATGCTGAAGAAGACTTAATACCATATTTAACTTTAAGCCAGGTGTTCAGTTTTGATACTTAGCCGAAAGATAATTGCACAGTATATTAAATATGAAGTAAGTCTACTGTTCTTATACTTCGACTTTGGGCAACTGCATTAACCGCAAAAAATTGAGGTTAAAATATTACTTAATACTGGTATTCGCTAAATCGCTTTCAAACAACTGAACACAGAACGTAACTGCCATAGCGAGCAGGTTGAAAGACTTTACGTCGCCACAATAGTTACATGTAACTGAATGTAACAGCTATAAGAAACCGTAGGAAAGGCGTAACATCTTCACGATAGTGACATGTAAGTGAACGCAACTACCACAGAGAGTGGAAGGAAAGACGTTACGTCGTCAAGATAGCTACATGTAAGTGAATGTAACTATAAGGAGAAGAAGGAAAGAGATAATATGAAGCAGAAGGAAAGACGTAATGTCGTCTCGATAGTTGAGTTAGATGTAAGTGAATGTAACTACCATAGGGAGCAGAAGGAAAGATTGTTTATTTTTTATTTGATTAGAGTTTTACGCCGTACCCAAGAATATTTCACTTATACGACGGCGGCCAGCATTATGGTGGATGGAACCCGGGGGAAACCCACGACCATCCGCAGGTTTGTGACAGACCTTCCCACATATGGCCGGAGAGGAAGCCAGCATGAGCTGGACTTGAACTCTCAGCGTTCTCATAGGTGGGACATGGGACATGCTGGCGTGCTAAACTCCTCGGCCCCGGAGGCCCCGGAAAGCGATAACGTCGCCACAATAGTTGTATGTAAGCGAACGTGACTACCAAAGAGAGCAGAAGGAAAGGCATAAGAAAATAATTACACATCTTAAATCTGTTTTATGCTTATTCTGCATTTGTTCTTGTCCATTGATTTCCTATATTGATTACTGATTCATACAAAATTTCAAACATCAACAATACATAAATTTCTCCATGGATTCTAGCAAGGGCAAAGACTGGGAGTGTGACAATAACTTTGATTACCAACACGATGACGTTTCCCCACGGCAATAGTTCTACAAATAAAGAACATATCTCTTTATCTAAACTTCCCTGATTGTCGTTTCATCTAGCTATAAATCTAGTCTATGCATGAAAATGAAATATTTTGGAGTGCACCATATCAGGCATCATAACAACAATTATCATTAAAATCAACAGATGAATAACCAAAGTTTAACTGTCCTCCTCCTCCGAGCTATTGGAGCGAAACTTACTGCTTCTCTGTGCAGTTGTTAACATTATGTTGAGTTTATATCCGAACGTGCTAGCCTTCACACCGGAGGCAAGTCGATTTGTTGGCGTTTGCAGGACACAGTAATGGTGTGGGGGTGACGTGGTTAGGTAATATCCACACATGTGAACAGGTTGTTTTTTGGTGCGTTTGCAGCGTAGCAGAGACCAGAAGGCAGCCCTAAACTTGGAGGACATCAGGCTATACACGACCGGATTGGTAGCACTGTTAAAATACACCATGGCCCGAATAAAGCACAATAGATTTAGATATCCCTCAAAGCCCAAAGTTTTCATGTCGTTCAGGGGAGCGAAAATTACCCACAACACAAACACCCTCATCGGCAAAAGGCTGATGAAGAATAAAAGGATAATGGCGATGAGTAGATAGACGGAATGTCGCCGGAGTTTCAGTTTCATTAGAGCTCGCTGATCATTCCTTTGGCCAATGGCCAATACGTCCGAGGTAAGTCGAAACATAATCCTGGAATACAAAATCAAGAGGACTACCAGCGGTATGAGGAAAAACACCACAAGGAGGATAATCACATACACGTAATGCCAGGTAAGGTAGATTTTAGTTCGGCAGACTTTGACAGCAGAGCCGTCGTAAAACGTAGCGTCCTCTACCAGCGAGATCGCAGCGAAAGGGCAAGACACGAGTGCGGCTGTGATCCACAGCGTCGTCAGGATCAGGACGGTTCGCGTTCTTGAGTATAAGTACTGAGACTGTAGTGGCCGACAGATGGCGTGGTAACGTTCGAAGCTGATGGCGGCAATGGTGAGTACGGACGTCTTCTGGGCGGTGCTCTCGAGGAAAGGCACAAGTTTACCTGCGAAATAGAACAGACATAAAGTGACGGGCTAAGTCTGACGTTAAGGATACTACAACCTCTCGTGAATGAAAGGATCCCTTGCAACTACATGGGGATTCGTCCAATTCGGTGCAAAAGTGAGGTGTAACTTTTCTCGCAGAAAAACAAGGAAGTTACTTGAATATCAAGTGCAATTAGTAAAGAACATACGTGTGAAAACTCGAGTGATGCGATTTATACTTGTTTTATCAGAAGACAAAAGTAGGGTCAAAAGCAGATTTTGATATTTTAAGGCTTTGTTACCGGACAAATAAAAAAAAAACTGGGAATTGTATTGTGAAAGAGTGAAACATTATACTGTTCACACAGACATTTTAGGTTGTTGATACACCATGAATTTCTACACTGCTGTTTAGCATCTGCATAAAGTATATCATAATCTGGTTCCTTCTGGATAATGATAACTGTTTGTCCACTGTTATTACCTATCCTTCTGGCGGTTACCAAGGTTATAAACTGCTATGATTTCACTTCCAGAAGCAACAGCTCAAATAAAAAATTGTTATCCTAAAGAGAAAGGTGGAAGCTTCATGTGGAGGGGGTATGGCATAGTAGCACGCGAAGGTTAGGGAAATATATTTTTGAGATTGAAGGTGACAAATGTGCTGCATAAATAGTAAGAAAAATCAATGTGCTCTTGTAACCAAAAGGGGGTTCTAGTGTACTTACATGGAAAAATGCCAACGCCTCCAAAAAAACTGACAGTTGTCAAGCCACGCCTACTGATCATTGGTATGAGAATATAGGAACATGGTAATACATGGGTTAAATTCTCCTAACTGAAGCTATCAATCAAAACGCCTTTGAAAATGCACACTGTTAAAATGCTGCTACTGATGATCTGGTATCTTGACTGTGCCAGGGTTCTAAACCAAAAGTGATTACATTCATGAGAATGATGGCTATGTATTTTTAGGGAACCTATTCACTTTTATCCATCCACTCTCTCTCCCGCACTTCTAAAGGGTATATACGTTTGATAGTAACGCTAAGGAATAGGAACACATTCGCAGACTTTCTTTCAGGAATTATATGTATAGCTACGGAGGTATGTCATCCTGTAAAAAAATTAGTAGACTAGAAGGATATTGTTTTTTCATTTACGGCAACACTAATAATGAGTTTACTCTGAGAGTAATCTTTTATAATACATTCTTGAAAGGAATACCTTATGACAAAACACCACTGACAGACTTGCAATTTACATACACTGGATATGTAAACGTCAGTGATGGAAACTACAGGTAAAGACATAAATATACAGGATAAAAATGGAGGTAACTATACACTTGAAATGGCATAGGCGGGGGTTACAATTAAAGACGAAAATGTACAGGATAAAAATGGAGGTAACACTGGATATGTAAAGGTCAGAGTCGGGGGGAAAGGTTCAGTATTTATTTATTTATTTGATTGGTGTTTTACGCCGTACTCAAGAATATTTCACTTATACGACGGCGGCCAGCATTATGGTGGGGGGAAACCCACGACCATCCGCAGGTTGCTGGCAGACCTTCCCACTTACGGCCGGGAAATGTACATTATAAAAATACATGTAACTATACACTGGATATGTAAACGTCAGAGGCGGGGGCTACAAGTGAAGGTATAAATGTACAGGTAGAAAGGGAGGTAACTATACACTGGATATGTAAACGTCAGAGACAGAGGCTACAAGTGAAGATATAAATGTACAGGATAAAAATGAAGGTAACACATGGTATGTAAACGTCAGAGACGGGGGCAACAAGTGAAGATAAAAAAGTACAGGATAAAAGTGGAGATAACACTAGATATGTAAAGGTCAGAGGTGTTGGCTACAGGTGAAGATATAAATATACAGGATAAAAATGAAGGTAACTATACACTGGATATGCAAACGTCAGAGGCGGGGATACAAGTAAAGATATAAATGTACAGGATAAAAATGGCGGTAACTATACACTGGATATGTAAACGTCAGCGGCTGGGGCTAGATTCCATATGTCACGCCAACCTCCTCACTGCTTTTTTACCACATAACACACAACAACAAGTAATAAGAAACAAAAAACAAAAGTTAATCCAAATTTGAAAAGTCATAATCAGCTTCTTTTTTATTTTGTTTCACGATAACATTCCACGACAGGAGGCGAGCAGCACTTAATTAGCCTAGCTGATGAAGGCAATACCTTATTTTCACTTATATTACCATTTTGTTACTGCCTGACACATATGAAACACTTGCAGATTCTAAATATACTAAAATATACCATGTAAATTTTATTAAACTTGCAAAAACAAATACGGTATGTTATTTTGTGTAAATATAGACCGTATGTTGGGATTTCACCGTTTAGATTAATTCTTTAGTGTGTGTAAGAATCACTCCTATAACTAGATACTCCATAACCTTTTGGAAAGTTTACAAATATCAAGGATGACTCTAATTCTTTACTGAATTGTAGACGTATGGAACAGATATTCAAAATGTTTTGAGATCATTGCCATTGTATGGGAATTTCCAGTAATCCAGTTGTTTAGGAGCAATAAACGAACCCCTTTAGAAAATTATCCAAACATGTCCGATCGATTCCGACCATTCTGAGCCGATTTGTCCCGCTTTATCCCACTTAGACTTGACATTTTCGTCTCTCTTATGGCTGAGCCTTAAACATGCCTCAAAGTGTGCTTTGTGATTCACGTTATTCATTCTATGAATGTAATAGTCAAATCGCCAGCAATACATGTCAACTGTCTAGACCACTCTGGTATTTGGTGCCTGACTCTGAGATCGCTGGTTCGAAACCCACGGTGGTCTCAGCAAAATTTCAGCACTAGAATGTGTGCTATATTAATTCACTTTCTAAATGACATCTGTACCTATGAGACTGTCCTCAGACGTTGGAATAGCCTGGGTTAGAGGCGCAGACAACTTAAAGAAGCCATTGATAAATAAGACGTTTCCGATTTCCGTGAAATATTGTGACAGCTACGATACTGAGCGAGAAGTTATACAGGTTACAGAAAGACAGTTCTACCACTTTAGTGTGCGTGATAAATAGTGGTAGGCCTAACTGGTTACAGGAAGGCAGTTCTGCAACTTTAATGTATGCGACGTATAGTGGAAACAGGTTGCAAAACCCACTTTGCTATTAATGTAGATGGAAATATATCGAGCTGAGCAGAATTTACGTCTGGAAATGGATAAATAACCATTCTGGGTAATCGCGACAGGCTAAACCGCCATAGCCATTTCTTCTCCAACGCACTTGGTTCTTTATGATTTAATGCATCGACAGGTAAAACTAAAATAGGGCAAGCGCTTGTCATAAGCGGTGTCCAGACGCTGTTACATCTCAAATGTTACAAATTGCAAAGAAATAGCGCACATCCCGAGCCCAATAAATCAGTCTCTAATCTGGAAATATCTCACCATCATCGGATACTCCATCTTAGATAAACCGGAAACACATTTCGCGTCCCTGGTACCCTAAGCTCTTTAGTCTATTTGACAAGAAAGGAAAACAGCGATCCAGTGATATCAGTAAGTATACAAATAATTTGCTTTCTACATTTGAGAGTTTGGATTACCGGCAACAGCGATATCTGAGTAGAGGCCCATTTGCATCTAAAAATACGATTAGATAAGACAACCTGTCATCGCAAAATAGTGATATGGTTCTGGTGTCTTGGTGAATCTATATGGCCATTTATCGTGACGGTCCAAGTGGTTACAGATGGTTCTGGTGTCTTGGTGAATCTGTATGGCCATTTATCGTGACAGTCGGAGTGGTCACAGATGGTTCTGGTGTCTTGGTGAATCTATATGGCCATTTATCGTGACGGTCCGAGTGATTGCAAATGGTTCTGGTGTCTTGGTGAATCTATATGGCCATTTATCGTGACGGTCCGAGTGGTCACAGATGGTTCTGGTGTCTTGGTGAATCTATATGGCCATTTATCGTGACGGTCCGAGTGATTGCAGATGGTTCTGGTGTCTTGAGGAATCTATATGGCCATTTACTGTGGCGGTCCGAGTGATTGCAGATGGTTCTGGTGTCTTGAGGAATCTATATGGCCATTTATCGTGACGGTCCGAGTGATTGCAGATGGTCCTGGTGTCTTGGTGAATCTATATGGCCATTTACTGTGGCGGTCCGAGTGATCATAAGAATCTGTGCGTTTGATATCGCTCAATCACGTGACCAAGGTTGTTAAATAGGAGAGCAGAAAGAGTCGATGGGCCAGTTTAGCTGTGATTACAAACGATTCCTTGAGTTTGCATGGGAATAAATCTGCTTTGATTGACCACGATTAAAATACTGCCACGAATTCCTGAGGTCTATGTTAATTGTGTATATACGTCTGTTCTTTTAAAGAAATCTAAGACAGGAATAAACTAAGAGCTTTACATGCGTAAAATCTGAACTAGCTTTAGAGTCCTTAAAGACCTTCTGGTGTTAATGCCGAGGACAGTCACATTACGTGTCCAGTACAAGCGGTATAGGCCTACATCGCAGAGATGTACACCACTGAACATTTGTTGAGACAAATATATGCATACGTCTTTTCTCATCTATAACCAGCACTCCGATCCCAGCCAATGAACGATATCGCTGCCATTGTACGGAATTTCTCTTAGCGATTGTTCGGCTGAGTGGTTGTATTTCTTTCTCTTTCATCTGTGGTTTGCAACTGCCTACATGAAAGGACAGAGTCTCAAACCCTAACAACCCAGTTGCGATTAGTATAAAATCTATAGGCCTACAAATGTTTGGAATGATAGATGTGGGTTTAATCCGCGTGCTATTTAGTGACATGTACGGTTCTCAATTATAAAGTAATGGCGCACTGTAACAATGGGTCACGAACAATGTGCGATGTAGTCCGCAAATGTTTTTTATAGAAATAAAGACACACCACATTGCTCACAGAAAAGAAGTTCATTCTGTAGTCATCATTTTTCACTCAGATAAAATTGAGAAGAAAGGAAAACTAACAAACTGTATACATTAGACATGTTTAACACCATTAGCAAACTGCAAGCATTGTACATTTTATACACCATTAGCAAACTGTAGGCATTGTGCATGTTTTACATCATTAGCAAACTGTAGACATTTTATATGTTGGACACAATTAGCAAACTGTGGGCATTGTGCCTGTTATACACATTTAACAAACTGTATTACATTGTAATATTATACACCATTAGCAAACTGTAGGCATTGTGCCTGTTATACACCATTAGCAAACTGTAATACATTGTAATGTTATACACCTTTAGCAAACTGTAATACATTGTAATGTTATACACCTCTAGCAAACTACAGGCACTTTGTGATGAGGACCACGCCGGCAACTGACAATGAGCACCAGACAAGCAACTGATGATTAGCACCAGACATTTAATTGACGATCAGCACCAGACAAGCAGTTAACGATCAGAACCAGACAAGCAATTGACAGAATAACTAAATTTTACGGTTTTTGCATCAACACACAGTGCACTAGTGATTATTGCAAAAGGCAAATCACGTAAATAGACAAGTACTGTAGGTGTTAGTCACTGAATTTTAATTATCTAGGTACTTCAATCCTGTAATGAAAACGAGATTTTCATCAGCAAAATCTTTGGTTTATTACAAGCCTAGTATTTGCATCTAGCCAGAAAACGCGAAGACTGGTATATTCATCCCATGATATAATCAAGCTAACAGATCATATCACGCTAAATGACATAAAATCCTTTAAGGTTAAACTAGCGTATTGATTTTCCTTACTATTTATGTAGTGAATTTGTCAAATTCATCTTCAAATCGCGTGATACCAGGCCATACCTCCACATTAAGCTTGGATTTTTCTCTACAACATACCAAAAAATCAAAATGGCATGACCACCAATTTTTGGAACTTGGTTTGCTGGAAGTACAGTCATGCCATTTTGTTACATTGGTAACCTCCGCTGGGGTGGGAAGAATCACTGGGCAAAAAGCTTTCAGCTCTATCTAAAACAGACAAAAATGTCTGATTACCAGTATTTATTTTACCAGTACCATTTAGAGCTTCTTAACTCTTCAGCTCGGAGGTAAATGTTGGGCCGAATTGTGCATATGTAACCTTAACCAGCTACGCCTGCTTGTTCTAACAATACTCTGTGGGTATCCTGATGCACTATAGCTCAGGTAGATTGTTTGGAGTGAAGAGGCGTGGGGCTGTAATTTAAGCGATCCTCTCCAGCCTTGTTAAACCAGCCATCACTGCGCACAATCCAATAGCGATATGGTTCAGTAATTCCCAGCATTGTCCCCGAATGTTCACATCGCGAATGTCGCATTTATTCCCGTCTGATCCTTTAAATCACCCCATCCCCCAACATTATGCGTCCACCAATCCTTCCACAACCACAAAGTTACGCTTACAATACGCTATCACCAAGTTGATCTCATGTGTTCATGAAGGCACGCAAAGAATGCTGCGTTATGTAGTCCAATCAAGTGTGGCTAAACCTAGTTCAGTATTATTTTTGTCACCATAAATCACTTTGGACATTTTTCCTCCACGCCATCAGCACATAACAGCCTGAAGGTGTTAATTTATTCAGTACTCTGTTTCTTGTGTAGTTGTATTTACTTATTTATTTATTTTTACTCCATTACTTATCATCAATAAAGATGATAATATAGCTGTCAGGGAGAGTGATGTCAGAATTCAAGAGGGCATTTCCAGTGCAGATGACGCCACATCCAGATTCATCAATACACCCCGTTCATTCTACTATTTCAGGAATCTAGTCCCATGTTGACATTCATTCTAAACCTGTCTGTCATATATGGTGAATTATAGATCTTTCTAGGACAAGGACCACATCTTTCTAGTGTGTTATACTAGAAGGTTTATAGATAGTTCTAGCGTCTTTGATCCATAACGCAAGGACAAGGCTTTTAGATCTATCTAGAGTGTATGATCCATAAAGCAAGGCTTATAGTTCTTTCCCCTGTGTGTTCAATAAATATAATGCAAGATCAAAGCTTATAGATCTTTCTCCCCTGACTGTGCCTGGTTTCCACCCACCATTATGGCGGCTGTCGTATAAGTGAAATGTTCTTGAGTACACCAATCAAATAAATAAATAAATAAATAAATATAGACCTTTCCATTGTGTAAGATCCATAACGCAAAGTCTAGGCTTATATATCTATCTAGTGTTTTTAACCCATAACCCAAAGACAAAGCTTATAGATCTTTCTCGTGTGTATTCTAATCCAAAACGCCAGATCTGTGTTTGTCCGTAACGCAAGGTCAAGGCTTATAGATCTTCCTACTGTGTTTGATCCATAAGGCAAGAATAAGACTTATAGATCTTTTTAGTGTGTTTGATCCATAACGACAGGGCAAAACGTACTAATCCTTCTAGTGTGTCTTCCAATCCATAACGCAATGACAAGGCTTACATGTCTTTCTAGTGTGTGTTGGAATCCGTATTGCACGGTCAAGATTTAAAGATCCTTCTAGTGTGTTTGATCCATGACACAAGGACATTTCCAAAACAACGTTTAACATTAGCTTCCAAAGTCAAAAGTAAGAAATTATACAAATAGAAAATAAAGCCGGTAACACACAAGTCAGAAGCAGTCATCAGTTTAAAATGATGCTGGACAGAGAGTGGATATTTCAGGCATGAATTCCATATCAAAGTTCAAATTCGTAGTACATAATTACAGTTACAGGTTACAGGTCAAATAACAATTTGAAAAGGTATCTCAGTCGCGCTTTGATTGCAACTGTTCACAAAGGCATCATGCAGATGTAATGAGCATGGCTACCTCTGCGGCCTCTAGCTCCAGATCAAGGGGTATTAGATACAGTTTACCTTAGGCTGATAGTTCTTTCTCGTGTATGTTCGAATCCATATCGCAAGGTAAAGGTTTATTGATCTTCCTAATGCAAGGAGAAAGTTTATAGATCCTTCTAGTCTGCTTGATCCATAATACAAGGACAAGGTTTATATATCTTTCTACTGTGTTAGATCTATAACACAAGGAGAACGCTTGTAGATCTTTCTAGTGGGTTTGATCCATAACGCAAGGACACAACGTGTAGATATTTCTAGTGTGTTTGAACTATAACACAAGGACAAGGCCTATAGATCTTTCCAGTGTGTTTGATCCATAACACAAGGAGAAGGTTTATGGATGTTTCTACTGTGTTTGATCCATAACACAAGGACAAGGCTTATAGATCTTTCCAGTGTGTCTCATCTATAACGCAAGGACAAAAGTTGTTGATCTTTCTAGTGTGTGTTCGAATCCATAACAGAACGAAAACAGTTATAGATCCTTCCAGTGTGTTTGATTCATAACACAAGGACAATGCTTATAGATGTTTCTAGTGTGTTTGAACCATAACAGAAAGACAAGGTTCATAGATCTTTCCAGTGTGTTTGATCCATAACGCAAGGAGAAGGTTTATAGATCTTTCCAGTGTGTTTGATCCATAAGACAAGGAGAAGGCTGATAGATCTTTCCAGTGTGTTTGATCCATAACGCAAGGACATAAGTTATTGATATTTCTAGTGTGTTCGAATCCATAACACAAGGGCAAGGTTTATAGATCTTTCCAGTTTGATTGATTCATAACACAAGGGCAAGACTTATAGATCTTTCTAGTGTGTTTGATAAATAACACAAGAACTAGGCTTACAGATCATTCCAGAGCGTTTGATCAATAAACGCAAGGACAAGGCTTATAGATCTTTAGTGTGTTTGATCCATAACACAAGGACAAGCCTTACAGATATTTCCAGTGCGTTTGATCCATAACGTAAGAAGACGGTTTATAAATCTTTTCAGTGTGTTTGATCCATAAGACAAGGAGAAGGCTGATAGATCTTTCCAGTGTGTTTGATCTATAACTCAAGGACAAGAGTTGTTGATCTTTCTAGCGTGTGTTCGAAGCCATAACAGCAGGACAAGGGTTATAGATCTTTCCAGTGTGTTTGATTCATAACACAAGGACAAGGCTTAAAGATCTTTCTAGTGTGTTTGATCCATAACACAAGGACAAAACTTGTTGATCTTTCTAGTGTGTTTGATAAATAACACAATAACTAGTCTTACGGACCTTTCTAGTGAGTTTGATCAATAAACGCAAGGACAAGGCTTACAGATCTTTTTAGTGTATTTGATCCACAAGGCAAGGTGAAGGCTAATAGATCCTTTTGGAGTATTTTATCCATAAAACAAGGATAAATATAAGCGTCATGTCCGACATTCATAGACCATACGTAGTCCGTAAAGGGCATTACGTTTAACACTGGATCCCAAGGACAAAAGTATGTAAAAAATTATAGAAATAAGAAGATAAAGCCGGTAACACACAAGACAGAAGCGGTCATCAGTTTTCAATGACGCCGGGCAGAGAGTGGATATTTCAGGCATGAATTCCATATCAAAGTTCAAATTCGTAGTCTATGAATGAGTTACAGGTCAAATAACAATTTGACAAGGTATCTCAGTCGCGCTTTGATTGCAACTGTTCACAAAGGCATCATGCAGATGTAATGAGCATGGCTGCCTGTACGGCCCCTAGCCCCAGGTTAAGCGGTATTAGATACAGTTTACATCAGGCTGATAGCTCTTTCTCGTGTATGTTAGAATCCATATCGCAAGGTCAAGATTTGTTGATCTTTCTAGTGTGTTAAAACCATAACACAAGGACAAGGCTTGTAGATCTTTTCAGTGATCCATAAAGGCAAGATTAAGATTTCTGTATCTCTCTTGTGTATTTAATCCATAACGTAAGGACAAGGTTTATAGATCTTTCCAGTGTGTTTGATCTATAGCGCAAGGGTAAAAGTTGTTGATCTTTCTAGTGTGTGTTCGAATCCATAGCACAAGGACAAGGCTGATAGAGCTTTCTGGCTTGTTTGATCCATAGCAGAAGGACAAGGTTTATAGATCTTTCTAGTATGTTCGATCCATAACACAAGGACAAGGCTGATAGGGCTTTCTGGTCTGTTTGATCCATACCAGAAGGACAAAGTTTATAGATCTTTCTAATATGTTTGATCCATAACTCAAAGACAAGGCTGATAGAGCTTTCTGGTCTGTTTGATCCATAACACAAGGACAAGGTGTATAGATCTTTCTAGTATGTTCGATCCATAACAACAGGACAAGGCTTATAAAAGTTTCTGCTGTGTTTAATCCATAACACAGGGACAAGTGCGTTTGATCCATAAAGGCAAGGAAAAGACCGCTATGTCTCTGTTGTGTCTTTAATCCATAACGCAAGGACAAAGCTTGTAGATCTTTCTAGTGTGTTTGAAATATGACACAAGGACAAGACTAATGGATCTTTCCAGTGTGTTTGGTAGGAGAGGAGAAGGTTTATAGATCTTTCTACTGTGTTTGATCCATAACACAAGGACAAGGCTTATAGATCTTTCTAGTGTGTTTGATAAATAACGCAAGGATAAGGTTTATAGATGTTCTTAGTGTGTTTGATTCATAAGACAAGGAGAAGGCTGATAGATTTTTCCAGTATATTTGATTTATAACGCAAGGACAAAACGTGTAGATTTTTCTAGTGTATTTGAACCATAACACAGGGACAAGGCTTATAGATCTTTCCAGTGTGTTTGATCCATAACGCAAGGATAAGGTTTATAGATGTTTCCAGTGTGTTTGATCCATAAGACAAGGACAAGGCTGATAGATCTTTCCAGTGTGTTTGATCTATAACAGAAGGACAAAAGTTGTAGATCTTTCTAGTGTGTGTTCGAATCCATAACATAAGGACAAGGGTTATAGATTTTTCCATTTTCCAGTGTGCTTGATTCATAACACAAGGACAAGGCTTATAGAGCTTTCTGGTGTGTTTAATCCATAACACAAGGACAAGACTTGTAGATCTTTCTAGTGTGTTTGAACCATAACACAAGGACAAGGCTTGTAGATCTTTTCAGTGTGTTTGATCCATAACACAAGGAGAAGGGTGATAGATCTTTCTAGTGGGTTTCATCCATAACACAAGACCTCTAGATTTTTCCAATGTGATTGATCCATAACGCAAGGGCATCTTTCCAGTGTGTTTGATCTTTAAAGCAAGGACAAAAATAATTGATCTTTCTGGTGCGAATGGATAACGAAAGGACCACGGCCTATAGGCCTATCTAGTGTGTGTTCGGATCCATAGCGCAAGGACAGGGACTATAGATGTTATTGGTATGTTTCATCCATAAGACGAGGACAGGACATCTAGGTCTTGTTAGTGTGAGTGATCCATGACGCATAGACAAAATTAATTGATCTTTCTAGTGTGTGTTCGAATCCATAACGCCAGGACAAGGCTTATAGATCTTTCTAGCGTGTTTAGTGCATGACACAAGGACAAAACTTAAAAGGTATTTCTAGTATGTGTTCTAGTGTGAATTCAAACGCAAGGGCAAGGCAAAGATTTTTAAATTGTGGTAAAACCGTGACTGATAAAATATTAACAAAATTTCTCCAGATGGGATACAATTTGCATTACACTATAATAAACATAAACATTTACAAGAATTTATAACAATGTTTTAAAAACCCGCGCCCATAAATTTAAAAGAATGACCACTGCCATTTAGAATAAGAACGTTTCGGTCTAAGAGTAAGAAAGCTATATGATTTATTTATTTATTTGATTGGTGTTTTACGCCGTACTCAAGAATATTTCACTTATACGACGGCGGACAGAATTAAAGTGGGAAGAAACCCGGCATAGCCAGAGGGAAACCCACGACCACAATCATGGAACATGATATAGGGTGGGCGATATTACTGTGACATGACATTTGATGTACAGTGGACGGGCGATATCAGTGACAGAGCATGCTGTAGGGATGGACAATATCACTGTGACATGGAGCATAACATAGGATTGGCGATGTTGCGGTGGTATGGACCATAATAGACAATATCACGTTGACTTAAAGCATCATGTTGCGTGGACCATATCACTGTGACATTGAGCATGGTGTGGGGTGGGAGATATAAAAGTTTTATATAAATTTTCTCATTTAGTATGTATACAAAGTACATACTGTTTGCGTAGCGGTTACATCTCTTCATAGTTTGTTGAGAGGAGTTGCAACTAATGGGAACAAAAATTTTCACATCTTTGAAATAAAGAATGGAGGAGGCAGAAGCCGTATATTTTAAATCTGCCAGTATAATTAAGGATGGCTTTAAAGATATCATCACATCTATTTTCATTACTTTGTTTTTTTGCATGTTTGCTATATACTCACACATTGCGGTTCCTAGATACCAACGGTCCTTGGCATAAAACTCCAGGAGGGCAGATGGCTGACATATCACCAGCACCAGCAGGTCCGCAATACTCAGGCTGGCGAAGAAAAAGTTGTTGGGAACTCTCATCGTTCTGATTCTAACCACTATAATAGTGACCATGGCGTTTCCTGTCACACCAATGATGAAGAGAATCACATTGACGAGGGTCACCCATGTTACGATGTACGCGGGGGTGCTGATGTCCGCCGCGGGACCCTGTTCGTGGGTAATGTTCGGGCTAGACATCAGCACGACCTGGTCAGTGAGCGCAATTTTCAAACTGATATTACTGAACACTTCCTTGTTGTGAACCAACTTACAGGTCACGTGCACCTCCCAGCACCGATCAACACTGTCCGGTTATCCTAGGCCGAATAGCCGAGGTCTTTGGCACAGAGGTTAATCCAGAGAGATCTGTATATCTGTGTGATTGTAAGGTATGAATCGATGGTAAGGGATGGCTGAACGTCCGCCGCCGCCATTCGCGAACATCCATCTGCACACAGTCTGGTGGCTACAGCTGGAGAAATGCTCAACCCTGAATTCACCTCACCACAGCTTGCTGTTTCGCGTCATGTGATTAGCGGGGAAGCCTGTGCGGGAAAGCTTGCATGCGACTTATCTGCCTGGGCAGCGTGATCACGGATTCCAATCCACTGTAAAAGGTTCGTGATCAATGCACCACCCCACGGTAGCACAACACCTGTCCACTCCTTAACGGGTATGCATAGGAAACTGAAACATTTAGACACATCACAATACAATTGTTGTTCAAGAACAAACTCAAAGGTTGTTCATCTATGAGTGAGTGTGTCGTGTTTTTATGTTTTTGGGAAATAGGTTTGCTACGTTGATGGTCATGTTAGATGATTTTGTCGTTTTTCTGTGAAGTCCTGGACGTTGTTGTTACAGTTGTCGCCGTGTGCGTATATCAGTAATTGCGTCAGTTGTCGCCTTCTTGTGAGTACATCAGTAATTATTACACTTGTGGGCTTTTTGTGAGTACATCAGTAATTGTTATATTTGTCGCCTTGTTGAGTACATCAGTAATTGTTACAGTTGTGGGCTCTTTATGAGTACATCAGCAATTGTCCTTGTTGTGGCCTTGTTGTGAGAACATCAGGAATTGTTACAGTTGTCGCCTTTTTGGGTATACATCAGTAATTCTTACAGTTGTGGGCTTTTTGTGTGTACATCAGTAATTATCTCAGTTCTCACCTTGAGTACATTAGCAATTGTCCTATTTGTCGCCTTGTTGTGAAGCATCAGTAATTGTTATATTTGTCGCCTTGCTGTGAGTACATCAGTAATTGTTACAATTGTCACAAGGTGACAACTGTAACAATTACTTATGTATTCACAACAAGGCGACAAATATAACAATTACTGATATTTTCACAAAGCGACAACTGTAGCAAGTACTGATGTATTCACAAAAAGGCGACAAATATAACAATTACTGATGTTTTCACAACAAGGCGACAACTAGGACAATTACCGGTGTACTTACAACAAGGCGACAACTGTAACAATTACTGATGTACTCACAAAAATCCCACAACTGTAACAATTACTGATGTACTGACAACAAGGCGACAACTGACGCAATTACTGATATACGCACAAGGTGACAACTGTAAGAATTACTGATGTATTCACAATAAGGTCAGAACTGAGACAATTACTGATGATTTCACAACAAGGCGACTAGGACAATTACTGATGTACTCACAACAAGGTGAGAACTGAGACAATTACTGATGTACACACAACAAGGCGACAACGGTGACAATTACTGATGTACTCATAACAAGGCGACAACGGTGACAATTACTGATGTACTCACAACAAGGCGAGAAGGTATTCACAATAAGGTCAGAACTGAGACAATTACTGATGATTTCACAACAAGGCGACTAGGACAATTACTGATGTACTCACAACAAGGTGAGAACTGAGACAATTACTGATGTACACACAACAAGGCGACAACGGTGACAATTACTGATGTACTCATAACAAGGCGACAACGGTGACAATTACTGATGTACTCACAACAAGGCGAGAACGGTGACAATTACTGATGTACACGCAAAAGGGCGACAACTGAGACAATTACTGATGCACTCACCACAAGACGATTACTCACAATGCGATGGTTTGTGATAATTACTGATGTACTCACAACAAGGCGACAACTCTGACAATCACTGATGTACACACAACAAGGGCACAACTCGAAAATTACTGATGTGCTTACGAGAAAAGGTTCTACTGTGATAACTGGTAATGAATTTACAAGGCAACAAATGTGAAAATTAGTGATGCAATCGGAACAAAGCGAGAATGGCGACAAGTGCTGATGTACTTACAACAAGGCGGCGACTCTGACAATTATTGATGCACACACAAGGGATCTACTGTAACAATCATTGATGTACACACAACATGGCGGCAACTGTGACAATTATTGATGTACACACACGGGATCTACTGTAACAATCACTGATGTACACACAACAATGCGGCAATCCTGACAATTATTGATGTGCACACAAGGGATCTTCTGTAACAATCATACATGCGCTAGACAAAGAAATAATAATACGCAGATCGAAATTGTTTCTTAATACATGTCGAGAGAAATTGTTAAAATTGAACAAAGACAAGTATGAATTTGTGAAATCTGAAATAAAATATTTTGGTGTAGTAATTAGTAAAGGTGGTTACAGAGTACATCCAGATACAACTTCCTCGATCAGTGACATGAGTAGTCCTCGTTTAAAGGAAGATGTCATGAATTTTCTTGGAATGTTGACTTTTGTGAGTAAATTCATACCAAATTTTTCAGAACAAACAACAGGGTTTCGTGAGTTATTGAAGAAAGACAGCGCATTTTTTGGAAAGCTAACCATGAACAAATTTTTCAAAAGTTGAAAGCATTGTTAATTCTTTGATCTTAAGCCAGTAAAGATTTCGTGCGACTCATCTCAACATGAGCTAGGTGCTGCTTTGCTCCAAAATGGACATTCTGTATCCTATGCTGCAAGGACATTAACAACAGCTGGGAGAAACTACTCACAGACTGAAAAAAGAATTACTTTCCATAGTGTTTGCTGCAGAACGTTCTCACCAACATGTATGTGCAGAAAATGTGTTGTTGAGATTGATCACAAGCTATTAAATTTTTCTTCAGCAAACCACTAAGGTGTGTACATCCTAGAAAAGATGTTACGTTTAGAGCGTTACGATTTTGTGTATGAATGGATAGAAGGGAAGAAACTGTTCATAGCTGATGCTTTATCTCGTTCACCAGAGCCACACAGTCAGGTGAATGAAAGTATGCGTGCTGAACAACAGTATTATATCAGCAAGTTATCACTCTTATATAACTCAAGCATGCTAAATAAGTTGAAATAAGTTAAGAATTGAAGAAAATAATTGCCTCAATGGCCTAATGGCCAAAGTGCAATACCAAAGTCTGTTCATAAATACTAGAACACAAGGCATGAATTATGACTTAATTATGAAAGGTAGTAGATTGTTAACCCCCGACTCATGGCATCCAGAGATGTTAAAACGTGCCCACGGAGGACACCATGGTATTGGGAAATTGATAAACGTATCAAGGGATAAATCCTGAATGTTTTGAATTGATATGGATTTTGTCAAATAAACTGTGTTAAATTGTGAAAAATGCCAGAAGTACCAGTCAAAGCATGTAAAAGAACCGCTGTTTTTACATAATCGACCAAATAATCCTTGATTGTAATTAGGGTGTGATGTATTTCAGTTTCATGGTTCAGATTATTTTTCAGTTGTTTTGTGTGTGCAGTCTGTCTAGAATTTTGTGAAGAATATCAGTCACGTAACATGGGATATCAGTCACGTAACATGGGATATCAGTCATGTAACATGGGATATCAGTCATGTCACTTGGGATATCAGTCATGTAACATGGGATATCAGTCATGTAACATGGGATATCAGTCATGTCACTTGGGATATCAGTCATGTAACATGGGATATCAGTCATGTAACATGGGATATCAGTCATGTCACTTGGGATATCAGTCATGTAACTTGGGATATCAGTCATGTCACTTGGGATATCTGTCATGTCACTTGGGATATCAGTCATGTAACATGGAATATCAGTCATGTCACTTGGGATATCAGTCATGTCACTTGGGATATCAGTCATGTCACTTGGGATATCAGTCATGTAACATGGGCTATCAGTTATGTATTTTCAAGCCCCTATTGCCCTCATCCCAACGGATTTGCTGAACGTTATGTAGATGTTGTCAAAATTGTCCTTAGAAAAGCAAAGAGGAAAGTAGAGCTCCATACTTGCATTTCTTAATTACAGATTCCTGTAATATGTGATTTATGTCCAACCGATTGACTGGGGTCTAAATTCCTATATAATCTGGTACAAGGAGAAATGATTTGGCTTAATAATAATTTCGCATGCAAAATAAAAAATCTATTGAAAAATGGCCTGGAAGAAAGTATTTAAATCTAAAATTCGACCACAGTTTCCAAAAAACACGAAAGAATTACATATAAACCGTCTTTTTACAAGAACATAAAATATGTGATGTAGGAAGCTCCTCAATTTTAATCCGTGGCCACTAGAAGTTTGTACGAAGCACTAAAGTAAACAGACAGTTACAAACAGGTTAATAAACTTGATGTCAGAAGTATATACCAGAAAATTAGGGGGGGGGGGGGGCAGGATCATACAGGATAATGTAGAAGTTCAAATAAACGAACTTTAAATGTAAGATATATTTTTGATATGATGTGATATCCTATTTTTAAGAACTAGACATGCTGAGTTTATCAAACAGATAGGAAATCTAAGAGAGAAAAAATAAAAACCTACAACAGCAATAATAATAACTATAATAAAAGTAAGTACACAAACAAACCTATTCCCTAGTTTACTTCAAAATTGGACATTCAATTCTTTACAACAAGGGATCTATTAGACAAGCGAACAAACTTCTACCATGACGTATATCTGCAAAATAAAACAACAGGATGTCAAGCAAAATATACTATCCAAAAAAAGAAACGCATAACCCGGTTTTTTGCGGAGGTGATGCAGTCTTTTCAATTATGCATAACTAAATAAGAATTGCTGTTCTGCAAATACTTTTTACTCAGATTAAGGAAGGGTCCATATCTAGACAACAAGGTCATCAACTTGAGGTAAGACACTCACAATGAGTCTCCCACTTGAGTGGAATGTCAGTATCTGTTGTGACCACCACGGGCACGAATAACAGTTCTGACACGCCTTGTCATGGACTGGATGGGACGCTGGATAGAGGCCTGGGGAATGTTCTGCCACTCCTCCTGCAAACATGCAACTTGCTCATGAAGCGTTTGGGGTTGAGGTTGACATTGGCGTAGACGTCGATCAAGTTCATCCCACAGATGCTCATTTGGGTTAAGATCCGGGGAACGGGACGGCCAGGGTAGCACATTTACATTGTTTTCGGCGAGGAAGTCCCTTGTGACACGTGCCGTGTGCGGTCTGGCGTTGTCCTGCTGGAACAACTCCCGCTGAACGTCAATGACAGGTAAGAGGTGTGGCTGCAGGATGGTGTCTCGGTAGCGTACGGCCGTAAGATTTCCCTGAACGTGGACAAGATTTGTACGACCAGTATACGATATTGCTGCCCACATCATCACACTCCCTCCACCAACCTCCAGTGGACACTCTGTCCACTTGGCGTACGCAGTTAGGGGCATAACGTTCGTGAGCACGTCTGTAAACCCGGTTTCTACCATCACGTCTCTGCAATAGGAATCTGGACTCATCACTGAACCAAATGCGTCGCCAGTTGCGTAGATTCCATGCAGTCACGTTGTTACACCATCGGAGGCGATTGGTGCGATGGTGAGGACGCAGCACGATCCCAACATAGGGCCTCCTGGCTCTCAGTCCATGTTCCCTCAGCCTGTTCCGCACTGTCTGACCTGATATCCTCCTCAGTCCCGGTATGCTGGCTGCTGTGCTTTCAGCTGTAGCACAACGGTCACGGTCAATGGAGGACCCTTATGAAGCGATCTTGGGCTGCTGTAGTGACACGTGGTCGACCTGAACGCCGACGGTCATTTGTTGTCCCAGTATTGTTGTAGCGGGCAGCAAGCCGTGAAATCGTGCTCTGGCTGACGTGTAGACGCCTAGAAATGGACGATTGGGACTCTCCAGCTTGAAGTCTTCCAATGGCAATATTTCTTGTGACAGTGTCAAGACGTGGCATGTTGAATCAGCTTGAAAACACCACTTGAAAGACGCCGATTTCCGGCCCGAAGTTGCGGTTTTATAGTCACACACTGCATGCTTTCCATGCGTAAGTTCGGCGTGTAAGACTGCACGTGATGCAGTGTGGTGCTGTATTTTTTACTTCTTCCAAAAACGGCCTCCAAACTCAACATTTTCAACCAAGAAATGTTTTGAGGAATAAAATGTGTGCTAACTGTGACTATTAACAATATTAAAACACATTTTGCTCATGAAATGAAGACAAAATGTATTTATTTCATCTTAAAATGAAACAAAACACCTATGCGTTTCTTTTTTTGGATAGTATACTTTCAAATTTTGTCCAACATCAGTCAAAATGTGGTCAGATGAAGACGTGCAAACAGGGATGAGTGGCTGCCCTAGGTGACATATATTCGGATCGCCCCAATCCACTATGGTCTATTAACACGTTAATCGTAAAGTTCTAGCGGAGTACTTTCTGGCTTGAGTGTTCGGTAATTACGGTATAATTTGGTAATTAAAAGTCTTAAAACAACGTACACTGAGATCTCAAAGCCTCTCCAGCAAGGATTTCCTGGGGTGATAGTACACGGAGTTTACACTGGTTATAGCTTATGAATGACCAGCCTGACTCAGCCAGTGTACTCTGCAGTCGCTGTGAGTTCAAGTTCAGCTCATGCTGGCTTCCTCTCCGGACGTAAGGGGAAAGGTCCTGCAGCAACCTGCAGATGGTCGTGTGTTTCCCCTGGCTCTGCCCGGTTTCCTCCCACCATAATGCTGATGAGTGAAATGTTCTAGAGTACAACATAAAACACATAAAAAATAAATAAATAAATAACAATACGAGGCGCGGATTTATGATCAAGAGAAAGATAACAAAGTTCTGAAATACTAGATAGGAAGGTGTGTATGGTGTGGAAGGGGGTAGTCGTTCTATAACACCTGACAAATGCACTGAAAAGTCCTCAATCTCCTGTGTAGCAAACTAGACATGACACTTAGCCGACATGATGTAAACATTGCGCACCGACTCGCTCCTCCACGACAAGATCTTGACACTAAACTAAGAAGAATTATCGTTAAGTTTATATCCAGAGAACTGAAAATATATACATATTGTGAGTAAAAGAAAAGCATTGAAAGTGAACATATAGTTTGCCACGATATATACGTACAAAAACTGATATAGGACACAGTTATCACAGAAAAATATGTAAAAAATTCGATAAAGTTTTGAAGGCCGAGAAGATGAAGTTCAGCATTAGGGATATGTCACTGACGGACAATTCACTCCTAGTTGCCATGTTGTAGAACCCCTTATGAACATGGCCAATCATTAGCGCGGAAAGCGTCCTGTGGTAATTTGCTGTGATTAGCTTGCCCAACCTACCTGGTGTAGGCCCACCTGCATCTGAGGTCAGGTGCCAAAGGCTATACTTGTTCATTTATCTCAAAAACATCGCTCGAATCATTCAAAACAGAATTATCTTAACGTGCTGCAACAACAACATCGATCTGATCTGATCTTGTTTCACGACATAATCTGAAACCTCTCCTGGGTTGTGATATATATGGTTCGTTTTCATGAGGCTAGGTACCCAAGCCTCCCATTTGCATCCTTGACTTCCCAACTATGACAGGAGGTCAGTGCACCGAAAAAGAGGAGATATGACAAAATTTAACCCAAATTTATGGTTACAGAATGTGAATGTAAAGAAAAATGAACTGTTAGCTACGTGGTAAGTGCACTATTCCACGTATGCAGACTTTTATTGGTTTTAATTATGACCAGGTTTTTGTCACAAATGCACATCCTGCTGTCACGTCAAAAAACCCTATTATCTCATTCATAATGAACTGTCAGATTTCCGCGTCCTACAAAATATATCCCTTACTTTCATGGACTTTCATGGACAATTTACTATTTATAAGTGTAAACATAAGAACTATCTAACTTACTGTTCACTCTTCAACACCTCAAACAGTTTCACTTTCTCTCTGCCAGGTAAATTATATTCTATTCATTCTTGGATTAGTCATCGTTGTGCATCATCAAACATTTTTTGTATTTATCTGATTTCATGCAAAATGTGTATTCAGCAGTTTTAATGAAAGGCTTTGAGATGTCTGAATACACTTGTAATAGACAGAGTACGTGGGAAGGTCTGCCAGCAACCTGAGGTTAAATCTAATAGATACATCTGTGACTGAAAGTCGTCAGACTTTACTTACCATGCATGCAAACATGGCTGCTATTCTTAATGTTGTAACAGAAAAACGATACTCTAACAAATCTGCTTACGAAGGGTCCGAAGTATAGAAATTCGAGAAACATAAAGTGACAGCTAATAAGAAATTGTTTTTTTGATGCTTGAGAGCTTTGCAACATAATTGGTCAAAACGGGGAAAGTGCAACCTTCTATCCTTGACTTTTAGCTTGAGTCAGTAAAGAAAAGCTTTGTGTACAATCCTCCATAATAATACCAGTTCTCATGTAACTGCCAACTAAATTCTAAATTATCCTTCCGTGCAAAAAACACTTAGTAATTCGAGCTCTAATCCCAGCTCGAAACCAGGCTTATGGCGATTAACATTTTGAATTCGATAAGGTATGTGTAGGGCAAGTGGTGTTTCATGTCATTAACCATGGATGGTAGATGATGTACAAATGTGGAAACTGAGCTGGGAGCATGGCCAAGCGAAAGTTAATCTCTGAGCTATCGAAACACCCTCGGTGGGTTAAATGGAAAGGACAGACTCTCAATAGTTGGTAGTTAGCAGATGGTACATCTTATCTGGATTTATATTCATACAAGGACGAAAACCGTTTCCTGTCTCTCCGAAAGGTTTCATGTTTCACATTGTAAGTTATCTTCACCTGCATATTTCGTGTGCATATATCGCCTTGTAATATTTGTTACATCAGCTGTGTTAAGTGATCATTTCAATCAACGTCTGCAAAAATGTTAAAAACAGGCGTGTCAATGTTATTAAATCAAACGCTTTCATTGTTCTATATCATTCCAATAATTGTCAACTCAAAATTGGACAGTATGTATATTTCTACACCTATTCTAACCTTATATTATCCACAGTACATTAGACGCAATGGTTTGTATCAACAAACTAAGAACGGCGAGATGAAGGTGTGATGAAACTAATTTAGAATCAAACCACCTTACAGTGCAGGGGACAAAGATGCAAAAGAAAACGATTGCCATCAAAACAGATAGCTAAAAATAAAACTTCCACGCTGATTTTAAGCCTTTGAGCTGTCTCCAAGTACCTTGCTTCACCAGCCGGTGTTTGAAAGTCCTGTGCTGATTGGCATGACAACATCTTTATAATTGGCACAATATGCTTCGGCGTCTTAGGTCAAACCCGGCAGGACCATGTGGCTGTTTTAGTTCCCGGAGCTGGCTCCCTGTCCACATATCCAACCACACGGTGGGTAGTTGGGCTGGTACCTTGTGAGATTCAGATGTTTCTGAGATTACACCTCAGTGTGAAACAGCGATTTTTTTTAGTTGAAATATTATATAAGAATAATCCAAACTCTTCCTAGGCTTTTCCCTAAATACAGAAAGCTCCAGCTGGGTGTCATTGTGGGAGACGTCTTGTCTAGATATAATTCCAGCAGAAAATATGACAACCAATTTTACATAACAGGTAAAGACTGCATTCATATAAAATAGCCTCTAACCTGTGTTAACATTGGAGCGTAATTTTTAAAGTGACATCATAGTTATGAAGCAGAGTGCAAGAGATTCTGGACACTCTGTCCATACTTGCTCAGTAGACACTTACAACAGCCGATGTAACAAATGTTACAAGGCGAGATATGCACATGAAATATGCAGGACTTGCTATGCAAGTAGATATGATTTACATTGTGAAACACGAAACTTGTCGGAATGACAGGAAACGGTTTTTATCCAGATAAGATGTACCACCTGCTAACTACCAACTATTGAAAGTCTCTCCTTTCCATTAAACCCACCGAGGGTGTTTCAGTAACTCAAAGATTAGCTTTCGCTTGGCCATGTTCCCAGCTCAGTTTCCACACTTGTACATCATCTACCAACAATGGCCTTCCGTTAATGACATGAAACACCACTTGCCCAACACATACATTATCGAATTCAAAATTTTAATCGCCATAAGCTTGGTTTCGACATCAAGAACTCATTTTCTCGGGCGACGTCATAATTGTTCAAAAAGGACATGCTGAACGATGACTAGAGTTCTTCAGTGAAACGGTTTGAGTTTTTAACAACGCAGATACAGTTAACGCCAGAATGACGGCTGAGTCATTTTCCAAAATGACTGTACTTCTTACGGTGCCTTCATTAAGAGAGCAGATACAAGTTTGACAATACAGCTTCTTTTCAATGAAATAAAGCGATGCAATTACTAAGTTTTTTTTGCACGGAAGGATAATTTAGAATTTAGTTGGCAGTTACATGAGAACTGGTATTATTATGGAGGATTGTACACAACGTTTTTCTTTACTGACTCAAGCTAAATAGAAGGTTGGAAGGTTGTACCTTCTCACGTTTTGACAATTTATGTTGCAAAGCTCACAAGCGTCGAAAAAACAATTTCTTATTAGCTCTCGCTTTTATTTTTCTTATTTCTTCGTTTGGTGATTTACACCATACTCAAGAATATTGCAAAGCTCTCAAACGTCTGCTAATGAAATTCTGCTTCCTGTTGTCTTGCCATTCCTTCAATAGCAGCCACGTGGTGTCCTATACCACCATGGCAACGCCAGACCCCATAAAGCTTGGGTTGTGCAGAACTTCCTGGACGCCAACGACGTCAACGTCTTGTCGTGGCCTCCACACTCCTCAGATATGTCCCCCAATGAACACCTTTGAGATACCATAGGTCGTAGAGTAAGCCAACGGCCATACCTTGCAGCAAACCGAAAAGAACTGGCGTTCGCTGTTCAATATAAATGGCAACGAGTCCAACGTCATCTCATTAGACGACTGACTTTTTCTATGCGTCGGAGAGCTTTTGCATGCATCGAAGCAAGGGGTGGGCACACGCGACATTGATTGGTTTTGATATTGACTGATTTTAAAAATAATCAACTTTTTGTATACTCTGTCCATTGTTAACCAAGCTGGAATGGCTGTTTTTCTATGCCTGCTCTGTTTCTTCACTTGTAAAATGATTTGAGGGTTGTTTTTCAGTTCTTACTCAAGACTTTCAAGATCTAAAGTCATTTATCTTTTCAATATATTAAACTTCAGTCATCCTTCTTTTTGTTTTGGCAAAATAAATTGATTGTACTCTTTTTAATGTTTCTTTTGGCCGTCAGTTTATGAAGAATAGTTGTCATGTTTACATGGATCGGACGAAAAGTCTGTTGACTCACAGTCACAACAACAACGTTACAGGCTAATAATCCCAAGGCCAAATCCCCAAAAGGACGCATAACAGAAAATACTAAAAAAGTATATTGAGCAGGAAGAAAGGAAGGAATTATACGAAGACGAAACAGTCAAAAGTTTTCATTGATGTTGGAAAGACGCAAGGTATGTTCTAGGCGACTGAGTGAAATCAGTTTTCAAATCGTGTACCATGCCAGAAAAACAGTTGTCGATAATAAAATATGTATGTCAGTTGCACTTTGATTGTAACTGTTCTTATATCCAACGTGGCGATCTAATTCAACACGGTGATCATGCAGCCCCTAGCCCCAGCTTAAGTGGAATTAGAGTCATAAAGCAGAGCGCCAGAGATTCTGCACACTCTGTCCATATTTACTTACAAGTGAATTGTGCTTATTGTAAAATTTAAGAAACTTGGAGTAAAGGCGTTTGATGGAATACCCTAGACGCACAGCTTATTTAGTAATAACCTGTGACGTTGATTGAAATCGTCACACAACACACAGGACCTAACAAAAGCTGCAAGGTAAGATGTGTACATGCCACATTCAGGACCCTTCGGTATAGTGTTGTCCAAGCAAAAATGAACAGTCAACCACATGATCGCCCTACCCGTCAGACAGCCAGTCTAGCCAAGCTACCCGTCATGCCGACCTTTCCCTTGACCATTGCTTAACCTCCTCTACCTGTACTATAAAAGGCAGATGAATTGAAGAAATCTATTCTTGAAAAGAAATTATTGGGCTTTACAAATAATTCGATAACAACAAGAACACATACTGACGATTTGCTTGTAATTAACCAAACACAATCAATACTTTTGTCATCGACAAGTTGTGCAAAATAAAAAGTGACCCTAGCGTACAATTAACTAAATGTACTTACTCTGAATACAAGTTATCTTCCTTGAAATCGCTTCAAGGCGCTAATATCCAGGCAGGTTCAAACTTGGGGATAACCACCAAGTGACCATAAAACAAAATACTGAACGACGTTAACAAAATACTGAGCAACGTTCCAAAGAACCCATACGTGTACTTAACTTAAGAAAAATTTCAAAACAGAACCCATGGCCGTGCTAAAGAGCCCTTTTCGAACCCCCCTTTTCAGAGTACCTGGCTCTCACCTGGTTTAGAGTTTGCGATGAAGAAAAATCTGTGTGGCTTGGAATCGAGTACAGGCCCAGAGATAAAGGATTAAGGCAAATTTTCTGTAAGCTCAAGAAATACAATTCATTCACAGTCAATTTATTTTCCTTTTTAGACTACGAACAATGTATAACAGAGAAATCTTCATTTTGAGAACAGGTGAGAATGTGAGACGTGACGAAACGGATTCGGTGAAATAAGCAGTTTGTCAAGAGTTGAATTTCGTTCCAAACGTTGTAATGTTAACAGCATAATGTTGAAAACGTTAAACCTTCAAAGTCTTTCATGCCGTGGCTTTCCGTATTCAACCAGACAGAATACCACAGTGTATGGAAATCAGACTGAAAGTGGAGTCAGTATTAGAGACATCAGGCACTCTAATTTCTGGGGAAGGGACGTCATCGATTGCTTTGTATGAGAGCTTGGAGTAGGCCTGCCCTACGGAAAAGACGTCTGCTCCCGAGGAAAGTAATTTCCGCCACTGACATAATTAGAGAAAAACGCCTGGGCTCTTCAATTACCAATGACTTGAGTGAATATGATGAGATTCACTGCCGATAACCTTTTATCTCACCATAGTCATTAACGTTAGACAGCAAAACTAGACACTGGTTTCTGAAATAAAGAAACCATACGATAGCTGACTTTGCTGTCTGAGACACGCCTCACGGCTTCATATGATCTCTTATACAGAAGAGTCTGCAGCCAAGGATATTGAACGGATAGGATATACAGATAGTTTAAAAGCATTGAATGTATACTCATCAAAGTAACTGTGCATAGATAGAAATGCTCAATCAAGAAAGTAAATACATCAAAGCAAACCTCAATAAGTTTTAATGTGTGTTGTTTACTTACGCCCCTGACAATTGCAAACAGTTACACGCTGATGATAACATAGTGCTTTACTCAGAGAACACAGCTAAATACTATTACTTTGCATGCACAAGAGCCACGTAATAATATACTGAACTAAAACATACACGCAACCCTGCGGTGTATAAAAGGTCACCCGTACAGTACAAGGTTTGTCAAAAGTCAGGATGTACTCAAGAATATTTCACTTATACGACGGCTGCCAGCATTATGGTGGGAGCAATCCGGGCAGAGCCCGGGGGAAACCCACGACCATCCGCAAGTTGCTGGCAGACCTTCCCAATTACGTCCGGAGAGGAAGCCAGCATGAACTGGACTTGAACTCACAGCGACCACATTGGTGAGAGACTCCTGGGTCATTACGCTGTGCTAGCGCGCTAGCCAACTGAGCCAAGGAGGCCCCGCCTCCACTTTGTATGGGCGGAGGTAAGTCATAGCCATCGCACTCAAATTCATTTCATCGACGGCAACTTGAATGGGGTAAGATACCGTGATGAAATCCTGTGCCCAAGAGTCGTCCCATTTGTACGGCGCCTTGAACATTTCAGCACGACAGTATCCCCATTTTGCTGCTGTATGCAAAGGAATCCCAAACATTCTCGACTGCTCGACGGATCAGCATATTCACCTGATCCTGATCTTCCCCAATTGAGCACCTGTGGGATCTCCGGGTAACATCGCGGAGTTCCGTTTGATCCTCACACAGTAGTGGGAAAATATTCCGCAAGTCACCATCTATCAGGTCTATGCGTCGACGATGGGTAGCAGTTCAGCAGGAAAACGGCAGACATACTCGATACTGCAGTGTGGAGTTCCCTAACTGACCCCTTTCCTATTTCCTAACCTGTCTCAGCGTTACCATCGGTTTTCCGTTTCCATCAGTTATGGAAATTTATTGCTAAGAATCTGTGCTGTCCAAATATGAATACTTTACAATGTCAAAAATTAAAACTACAACCTGTCATACAGCCTGCGAGAGAGGAAACCGTTTTGGTCTTTGTACAAATATAGGTCCAGATTTGGTTTTCTTTAAATGCAGCGAAGGTGTGTAAACATCTTTCAAGCCTTTGCTATGTATGGATTGCTTGAAGACAGCACATCAATACCGTTTAGTGAATGAAAAAGCTTGGTGAAGATTACTCCTTGATCGTTTCTACATATAGTCGTATTCATATGAGGACACGCTTAGGTCGGCCAAAACGGGGGCACAGTTTGTACCCATAGGAACACCTGTACACTCTTGATACATGGTTTCCCCGAATTTCACATTTATGTTATTATTGAGAAATTCAAGCAACTCCATAAGCATGGAAACTGGAGAACGCTTTATTGCCTTTGACGTTAATGTGGCGGTGACTAGTTTTATTAAACACCGATACAATTAGTGATGAAATTCTACCATTTAAATCTGGGTGAGGAATGGTAGTAGATAGTGAGGGAATCCCAAGTGGGTGGCTACATTGACTTCTTCAGTGAGACGTTTAGAATTTTGAAGGATCCGTGTACAGTTAATGCCAGAATTTCTTTCAATTGCACAATCGCACTTTTTCCAAAATGACTGTACTCCTTGTAGTGCCCTCGATAAAAGAGTAAATACAAGTTTAGTGGTACAGCTTCCCGATCCCGCAATAAAACGAGCTTTCTATGGAGATTTATGCATTTATGAAATCCAGTAAAGTTGTTATATATCGGTGTGACGGTAAAGTACGGTTACACTCCTGTGTTTGAGAAAGGACTTTACTTTTTAAATAGTTCCAGAGTTTTGCTTGTACTAGAATACGTTTATCTTGCGACAGTTGTTGTAGTGATATTAAGCTCTTCTGAGAGAACCTGGTAGTAATAATTATTGCAGACGAGTTTTACATTATTAGGATCTTGTCCACTTGGAGAACAACATATTTTCTCTGAAGGTAATCATGTACCTTTCGCACGGTAGGATCATTCAGAACTTGCTTGGCTGTCACATGAGCATTAGTACTGATATGGTGCATTGCGTACACAAATTTTTCTTAACAAGCTCAAGCCAAGTGTCAAGGACTGAAGGTTCTACCTTGTCGCGTTTAAACCATTTTTTGCAGCATTACAACATTTTTGTTAGCTCTCATATTTATCTTTCTCGTCTCCTTATTCTTGGGACCCCTCACAAGCTGGCTTCGTAGATCACCATTATTTACAACATTAAGGTTACCAGTCAAGATATGTTAACATTCGTGGTAAGTAAATTGTAACGATTCACAGTCACAACCGTATGTACCACAAGTATAGTCACACTTCTTAAAAGCTTTAACTGCTTTCACGTTATTAAACATCTTTGAAGCAAATGGTTTAGGATATGGGCAAGAAAGCATAGCTAACCTCTGGATCATTTAAAATTCACGGCACGTTGATTATATCAAGACCCCTATCTATGTACTTCAATTTTACAAAGAGTCTGCTTTTAGCAGTTTCAACTGTTCTGACTGGATAAATAAAGCGAAAATAGGATACGTAGATCACATGGTATGGTACAGAAAGGGTAGAAGTGGGCGTTACGTTTGTAACCACTTTACGCTATATTTTAAGGAGAAGTGTGTATAATACTGTGTAGAGCGTGCATGCTGTCAGTAGTTTTAGACAAACCTACCAGGTAACTGACAGTTTTGCTGCTTTTGGACAGCTTATTAAACTTCCTCCTGGCTGCGTTGACTTCTTGATGGCATGTGACTTGATAGAATTTGAACAATTGTGTTGTGTTAGAATCGTCTGGTTGACAGAATTTTACGTTACCAACCCGAATAACATTGTCTTTGAAGCCATACGGAAACACTGAACCAAGCTTCAGCATCCAAAATATATAGTTTCCGATGACGGATTTTCCGTTCGGCATGGGGAAAAGTATCCTTTGAAGAAGGATAAATCATGTCTATTATTTGAATCATGAAGTGGTCTCAACCGTGGTCGGAGGAAGAAAATGTTTACCTATTAGGAGTTCTTTCTTCCTGACTGATTTTTCGTGGCCATTTAGCATTTGGTGTCACTTTTGGGTCGTCTTTCCAACATACTGTCGATCACACTTTTTGCATGAAACCAAATAAATGTAATATGATGATTTACAAATAAGATTAACGTAAGACTAAACACAAAGTGATTTACCAGTAAGAGGTTTTCTTTGAGTTCCTTGTTTTACCGTATGATATAAATCAGGAACTTGGATGGAGACTGGCCTTAGTACTGTGGAACCTTTTAGTGACTCGCCCTATGAATCAGCACCGCAATTCTCAGCCATTTTCCTAACTAACACCACCCCTGTCTCGTAACCTGTCACTTATGGAAATGTATTGCCAAGAGTCCATTTTTCGCCCTCCTGAGAACTTAATAACGCAGTTAATTTTATCAAAATACTGGATGTTACGTTTATAATTTATAAGCGTATTTTCTCCTAAAATCATCTTCGATAACAATAGACAAATGTTCAGCGCTGGAACAAAACCTTTACCAATGTTGATTTTAAAATGTATGTTGTCATGATAACTACAGTCAATTTGTAGGCGTACAAGCCATTACATTAATAATTTGTAGGCCTACAAGTCATTACAATAATAATTTGCGGCCACTGAGGGCCTTATACAAAATATACTTGTTATGCTGTTTTCAGTTTTAAAACCAATACTCGTAGGTACCGTTACATGAAATGTGCATACCATACCAGTAGGCCTAATTTTCGTTCACAAGCAGCTATATAGCCTATACTATAAGCTGTACATGCATATATGTTGTATAAAATACCACTTTACAGCCCCTATACTGTATATAAAGTACCGGTTTCTAATTAATTCAGTTGCGTTTTCCATTTTTAAACATGCTGTATTCTTTAGCTTTTCCACGTTTCGAATAACTTTAAGATAAAACCTGTAATCTCTTACTGTCACTGTGAAAACCCATCATATATTATAATCGCGTCTCAACAATTCTGTTGGCACAAATAAACCTTTTTTCAATTTCAACTGTATTTACATAATCTGCGGTATTTGGAACTGTTCAAACATTTTAAGCGCCCTGCCATATCTGTAAAAGTTTTCACTAAGACAGCTATCTTGCCAAGCCAAGAGGTAACACACACAGTGTGATGTATACAGGCCTCATGTACGAGTGTCTTTATAGGCCTAGGTAGCAAAATATGGACTTGGCGTTAACAACAAATGGAAACCCTGATATATTTTTCCCACAAATACAAAAAATACACACGTATCATAAAGTTAATGTAAGCTGCCTATATATAGTATATTTTGCAAACAAGTGTCACGTCCTGATTTTGGCTACACTGTAAATAGAATTCCCAAAAAATGTTAACTAAAAAATACATGTATATATGCAGCACAATCAACACTACACATTTATATTAAATTATCAAAAAGCTTTTGCAACTTAAACAATTTCTACATAAAAATCGCTCGATGTGTGATGGCCCTACGACGCTGTCGCTGTAGTGACCTAAACTTGACCCCTGACCAATATCCCCAATTTCATAAAAGCCCATAAAGTTAGTTTTTAAGTTTAGGGTTTTAGCCTAGCTGACATAAGTTGAAAAAACAAAATGTAAATGTTAAAAAATCAAAAAACTATATTGTAAGACCACAAATTTAGTTCGATTACAACTCAGATATGGAATTTTACAACACGGATGGCTTTTTCAACCTACATACAGTATTTTACAAATTAAGATAACACGTTAATCTGAGAACATGATCTACTATATACAAGATGTAAACTATCATATACGTGTTAGAATGTTAAATGTGTCTACCTCCGGTACTGTTCAACTTACATGTGGCATTTCACAGTGTTAAACGTGTTTGTTTTTTTGTATTGTTCAACCTATGCATACGGTATTTCACAACTTGACCTAATCCGCTGTATCAAGAACCCTGGAACCCTGACCCCCGACCTCTAACCCGGTTATCAGACAGGTCTTTAATGTTAGTTTTTAGGATTAGGGTTATAGCGTAGCGTACACGTTAAATGATTGCATGGACATGTTGAAAAATACCATAACTATGTTGTAGAACAAAAAATTCGGTACGGTTATAACTTAGATATGGAATTTTGCTACATGAATGGCATTTTTCAACCTTAGGATAATACGCTGCCCTGAGAATATGATCTACTACATATAAGATGTAAATTTGTTGCAATGTTAAATGTGTCTACCACCAGTACTGCTCATCTTACATGTTATATTTCACAATTGAATCAGATACACCACACATACGTCGTAAAATATCATATACAGGTTGCATAACACATACTGCTTTTGGGAGTGTTAGATGTGTTTGCCTCTTGTACTGTTCAACCTATACATACAGTACTTTACAACTTAGGCCAATGCGCTCAGTCAATAACCCTTGACCCCCAACCTCTGAAAGAGTTATCAGACAGGCTGACTTTAGGGTTAGAGTTATAGCGTAACTAACACAAGTTAAAAAATTCCATATACGTTTTAAAAAATACCACAACTATGTTGTAGAACAAAACATTCGCTGTGGTTAAAACTTAGATACTGCATTTTATAACATGAATGGTATTTTTCAACATATGTTCGGTATTTTACAACTTAAGATAATACACTGCCCTGCGAACATGATTTACTGTATATAAGATGTAGACTACCATACATGTGTTGGAATGTTAAATGTGTCTACCTCCGGTACTGTTCAACTTACATGTGCAATTTCACAACTGAATAAGATACACCACATATAACTTGTAAAATACCACATATAGGTTGTACAATACCTGATATAATTTAGAGTGTTACATAAGTTCGCCTCTTGTATTGTTTGACCTATCCATATGTTATCCATAACCCCTAAAGTTTAACCTAACCACGTGAGCTAATGCGCATACTTAATAACCCTTCAACATTCACCTTTCACCCGGTTATCAGACAGGCCGATAGGTTTAGTTTTGTAGGGTTAGGGTTAAAGCGTAGCCGATACATGCTGACAAACTGCATGGACATGTTAAAAAATACCATAACTATCTTTTAGAACAAAAATTTCGGTATAATTACATCTTAGATATGCAATTCCACAACATGGATGGCATTTTTCAACCGACATACGGCAGTGTACAATTTAAGATAGTACGCTGTAGTGAGAATAGGATTTACCTTATATAAGTAAGAAGTAAACTTTCATAAATGAGGTCTGTAACGCACGTCATTTTCCATCTGTGTCTAATAGGGTTTAACCTGGGGCTAGGGGTCGTACAGGCAAGCATGCTCATTACATCAGCATGATGCCTTTATGAACAGTTTCAATTAAAGCGCGACTGAGATATCTTGTTAAATTGTTATTTGACATGGAACTCATTCATGGACTACGAATTTGAACTTTGATATGGAATTCATGCCTGGAATATTCATTGTCTGCCCAGCATCATTGAAAACTGACGACCGCTTCTCTCTTGTGTGTTACTGGCTTTATTTCCTATTTGTATAATCTCTTACATATCTTTGTCTTTGGGAGTTAGTGTTAAACATTGTTTTGGAAATGGATCTTGCGAAAAAAAAGGAGAAAGGAGAATTATTGAGAGTTTTTGCTGTGTGTTACTTTAGCAGGGCTTTTGTGCTGAATTTTGGTGTCTTTATAGCTTCTGGCTTTGTTATATCCTATCTCCACCAAGCACTTCTTTTAGTCTAAACTTGTATAATATTCTTTGAGGTTGCCCAAGGGCGTCTGCGACTCGTGGCCCACCCCCATCTGGACATCATCAACAAAACAACAGGTGCACCGCTAGCCCTCTCAACAATCGCCAAGAAAGGAGGGGTTGATGTTGTTCGGCGGGAGCTGGGCTTTGTAGACTGGAAAAGCACAGGACAGCCATCATTGCCTCCGGCAGCAGTCGCAGCCCTGGAGACAGCGAGTTCAGAACTCGGTGCCGCGGCCGGAGAGGCAGATACCATGGAGCTGAAGGATTTAAGCCAACCAGCGAAGAAAGCCGCTGATACTGTCCACACAATGGAAACAAGCTTCACGGATAGTGAGGTCGGACGGGCTCTTGAAACGATAAACGACTCTCCTCTTCCCATGCGAGAACTTCTGGGGCTTGACAAGGCACGTTAGACCTTGGAAGGCGAACACGCGAATAACCTCGCCAAGCTGTCAAGTCTCGATAAGGACATCGCAAAACAAAAACAGAAGTTGGAGGAGGCCCCTGATGAATTCTCCCGGCGTCGGACCGCATACCAGAGAAGGAATCTCTCTTTAACGACCGAAGCCCTGCACACGCAAATACACCGCATCAAGCAGACGATCGATTGCATCCTACACAAGGATACCACTCTGGCCGAGCGCGTCCGCACCCTGTTCCGGGAGCAGGGAATAACCGTGGTCTCCATTCTCACGGCAATTGGGATGGCGATCGCGACACTGGGGTTAGCGATAAAGTTGGCGCTGACTGGTGGGTCCGGCGGGGGCATCCAGCCAACGCCACCTCCATCCGACGGGCGTGGTCTTAAAGAATGGGTGAAAAAGCATCTCCAGTCCCTGGCGCGCGCCCTTGGCAAGCTGGCTGAGACGACGATAGCTATCTTCTCCGCATCGTGATTCTTTTGTTCTGGAAATAGGGGTTCTTTTTCCTGCGCAGCAACATGCTGAACGCGCGCGGTGGGTGGTGGGACGCGTTCACACCCTCATTGCCGCCTAGCTTCTGGTCATCTGTGGCCACGACAATTTTGTTGTTGTGGGGGGCCATATATAGGCCTATGCCATACGCAAAGTCTACAGCCCTCCCGGCATACTGTACCACTTCCTGGTAGCGTTTGATAGCAGACGGAAGGTCGATCGGAGAGGAATTAGCGTCTTCAACGTTCGCGATAAACTGTTTTTGCGCGTCGAAGGCTGTGCCCGTGCCAAGAATACGCGCCCTTGTTTGCGCTTGGGCGCCTAGAATAGCCCACACGTATGTCCGGATGGAATCGTTTAGGCGCTCTATGCCCGGCAGCGTGAATCCTTGGGATTTGTCGACAATGAACGACGCCCAAGCCTCCTCGGCGTCCTGCTCGATGTAGTCGACGTGGAGCGCTGTAGGCTTTCTAGGGAACGACATCCTGCTCGGATCGAAGGTCCCATCGCCAATTGGGCGGTAGCCCGTTCTCGTGACATAGTAATATGCCACTCCGAGGCCGTGATTCACCCCACTGCGCCTCCAGTCTGTGTGCGCATCTACGTGGAACTCCCTACAAATCCTCTCATAGGCCCTCTTGTCGTAGGGGTTGTCGAATGTCGCCCACGCTCTGTCTTGCGGCAGGGGAGCCTTTATCTCTTCCAAGATCCGCCTAACTTGGTAATACACATGGAACGTGTATTGGGCCCTTATTCGTTGGTCGGGGCGAGAAGGTCTTTTGCAGAGACGCCACAGCCCGTGGTTGCGCACCAGACCGTGAAGTTCACTTGGTTCTGCCAGAATTGCATAGGATTGGTGTTCCAGGAATGAACAATGGAATTGCTGCTTATCTTTGGCAGCCGGTACTTGACCAACTCATCTGTGAACTGGACTGGAAAGGCATTCTTTTCATCGATGTAGATGTCAAATCGCGTGAGCTGGGTTTGGATACTATGAAATGCCCCCGGTCTTGTAAGTGGCCTCTCTATTGAATCTGTAAGCCTCACTGTTCATCGTGGCTATTCCGTAAGATGTTCATCACATTGACTGACATTCTGAACGGGGCACAGCACACGCTGCCTCATGCCCTTAACAACCTCGACGGCCGCCTTAAAAGCGCCCTTCTATTCGGCCTGGGTGAATATCCCCTCCAGAGTGGGCTTGTTGCTTAATAGCAAACGTGTTGGAGTGCCGACGGGCTACTACAATGTCTGTACGCTGGACAAGGATATATTCCGCCCGCATGGAGTTTCTCTGGGAATGAATGAAGCTACGGGCCGCCTACTCCTTACCCTCCCCAGAAATGCCTACATATTACTCTAAGAGCTTGCCCCAATCTTAGGGTTCTCCGACGAGATTATGATCATGGGGGAGGACTGCGGAAGGTGATAAGCTACCTAACTCGGTCCCACACAAAGAAGTCTTCGTGCATCTAGATGAACTGAACACCTCAGAAA
Source organism: Liolophura sinensis (assembly GCF_032854445.1). Classification (NCBI taxonomy): domain Eukaryota; kingdom Metazoa; phylum Mollusca; class Polyplacophora; order Chitonida; family Chitonidae; genus Liolophura; species Liolophura sinensis. The sequence continues at coordinate 6,184 of NW_027017953.1, read as the reverse complement.
ACGTGAGAATAACTTCAGATTTCAGTGGCGGTTCCACACTACTTAAGGCCATCGCCGTGACTGGTGAAGGGATTAACTGCGGGAAGACGGTTTCATTTCCCAACCCACAGTACAAAGCCGACAATATAACGCAGTTGACCGTAGCACTTTTAGATAAAGACGGCAAGTATAGGAATATAGGGTACCTCAGTGCTACCTTAGAAATACATTGAGTATGGTGGACGCAGCCGGTCCCAGGTCTGCGTGCCTGTCTTTAAGCGACTTGGCAGATGTGTCGAAGTTCGAACTTCAAGGTGAGGAAGGTAAAATCTACGCCTTCCAGTTTCAAAGTGGCAAGTACAACCGCAAAAAGATTTGGGCGTTGGGGGGGGGGGGCAAGCAGAACCTACCACGTTTGCTTCCTTTGTAGATATCTCATCCACTGCAGAGCAAGAGCGCAGGTCGCCGTCTGAGGTGAATGCAGAACAAAAACTCTCATTAATTCGCTTTGAAGACCGCTTTGTTCTTACCAGAGATCGCGACCCCGAATGGTTGATAGATGTGAAGGTGACCCCGACGTTGGTCCAGACCACCGGGACCGAGGTGAAAAAAGTTTTCAACTCCGGAATCTCTTTCGTGTCGTACATACCAAACCGCACCTGTCTTGTAGCTTTGGAAGGAGGAGGTTACTTCACACTAACTTGCGTCTTAACGCGCAAACCGAGTTTGAGGCCACACTACGAATAAACCCTGGATCTATACTTATCTTAGACATCATACTTGGCACGGCCTCTCATCACCCTTCATCCACGATTACCGGGTTGAAACTAAAATGACCTGCAGAGGACGATGGAAAGGAGCTCAGAATTATGATCAAATTACAGGCCCTGGGCAAACCAGTCATCAAGAGCTCTCTCAAGGATATACGAGTCATCACCTCGAGAGGAAATCTCGAGGAAATCTATTTAGAGTCCGGTATAAGGCTTCGCCGCTTTCGTGTTAGTAGTTACGAGGACAATTTAGAGTTGACCGACGTTATTGATTCATAGGACGGACAATATGGGACGACTGTAGCCGACGATCATGGATGAAGACCCCTTGGCCCCGACCACGCCGCCGGAGAGCGTGGCGCCGACGATCATGGATGAAAACCCCTGGCCCCGACCTCGCCGCCGGAGAGCGTGGTGCAAACTAGCCACGCCCATCGTCTGCAGTATATCGGCGAAATACAGAAGCAGCTTGAATCTGAGCGAGATCTCTGTCGGGCCTTGTACAAAAGTACCAGCGTGGTGTCTTGGCCACCGAGGCCCTTGATTCAGCTATCCTCAGGGCCGGTTTGGGACTAGGGGTTGCGGGCGTTGGACTACTCGCAACAATAATTGCAACCCCTGCTGTCTTGGCCATGGAAGCTGCGGCCCTTGCTTGCGGTATCTTTAGTGCCGCGGAAAATTAGTTAACCGCCGACTTCACGCAAAGGCCAAGAAACATAACGATATACGGCTGTTGGCTGAGGCTAAACTTAACAGCATCCGTACGCAGGTGTCTACGGCATTATCTGATGGTGTTATTTCAGACGTAGAGTTCAAACAAATCGTTCAGGAGCTCAAGAACTACTCTGATCTGAAGCAGGAGATACGCGCTAAGTCTCGTAAGGCATTCAACGCCGTAGAGATCGATGAAAGTACGAAAAACGGCTTATAGATCACGGCCGAAAACTAGTTCGACAAGAACTGACAACCGCCCTTTCCGAATTATGTTAGCTCGAACTTGTTTGGAACCCGAGCAAACCCCATGCTATGTCTCGAGAGCCTCGGGGGTAAAAAAAAAATCTACCCAGTGTGGGGCTCGAACCCATGGTCCAAAAAGGCAAAAGGCCTGGTTTATAGCTCAGCCTGTTACCAATTAATCACCACCCTAACGGCGGGCTCCGGATTTTTTTTTGCGCTAACGACCCGCCGTTAGGGGGGTTAATTGGTGCTGACACATCCACCACCAATGGGCCATCTACAACACCCCTTGGTAAGGTCTCTCTGCCTCCGAAACATAGAGCCCGACGTTATATGCGGGTAATGTATTCATACTACATATACAGGAGACCAAATCCGAATTTGAGCTAGCAAACATCTCCTTATATACGCAGTATATGAATGCACCACTTACATACAGCGCCATCCACACCTCTGTCAGCCGACTGAGCTATATCCCAGACCCACGAAATATGGGCTAAATTGGAAGGACTTTCCGCATAAACACAATATCTCCAATCCTCCCAAAAAAATACTGAATCTTATCAAACAAGACACGCTGAAAAAGACTGCCACATTTATTTTTCATGAAAAACCCGTAGTTTAAGCCCTATCCTGGGGAGAAAAATCAGCTGAATCACCCTGTTGTGCAACACATCCGGTTTACATATAGGCTATACGACTTATCTGTTAAATGCCAACTAGGTCGCCTCGTATCAATGTGTCTATGTAGACTAGACTTGTAAACTTGTAAATAAACCTATATACACATGTCGCAGGCTGAGGGCGGGGCTAATATGTTTATATCTTAGTCACAAAATGGGGGCTCGGAGCCTCTATTTGTTCTGGGGAGGGTGGGCTTGAAACCCTATTGTGTATAAAGGGGGCTGGGAGCCTCTATTTGCCGTGGGGGAGGGCGTTATGGAGGAAGCAGGGAAAGGGGGCTGGGAGCCATATTTGTTCTGGGGGGGGCTCTGAGAAGGGTGGTCCAGAACCACTATTGTGTATACTACTCGATTTTAGTTTTCTACTTTTTTGGTCTTTGTTGTCAATTTGTCATTTCTCAACATGGAATTCTGCAGCACGGAAGATGTGCTAACCCTTAATTCCTTTTTGCGAGGTTTGTCATTTTTCAACATGGCATTTTCAACATCAAAATGGTAGTTTAAAAGTTTAAACTTTTTTGCTACCTTTGACGGCTTACAATACGGCATTTTGTTAACTTGACAGTTCAAATATTCCTCAACGCAGAAATGGTTTTACGATTTTAATTTTCTACTGCTTTGGTCTTCCTTATCAATTTGTCATTTCTCAAATGGAAGTTTGCAACACAGATGTGGTAGTTTACAATGTCAAATTGTTTTACGGCGTTCGTCACTTTACAACATGGTGGTTCGCAACATCAAAATGGTAGTTTACAGCTTAAATCTTTTTTTGCTACTTTGTCATTTTACAAGACGGTATTTCCATTGGAACGTTTTAGTATTCCTCAACGCGGAAGTGGTTTTACGATTTTGTTTTTTTACTGCTTTAGTATTTCTAATTGATTTGTCATTTCTCAGCATGGAAGTGGTAGTTTACAACTTGAATTTTTTTCCCGAGGTTTGTCGTTTTACAACATGGCATTTCTCAACATGAAAATGGGAATTTAACTCTTAAAACTTTTTTGCTACCTTTGTCCTTTTACAATATGGTGTTTTGCAATTTCACCGTTTTAGTATTCCTAAACACGGAAGTGGTTTTGCGATTTGGGGTTTCTACTGCTTTGGTCTTTCTAATCGATTTGTCATTTCTCAACATGGAATTTTGCAACATACAAATGGTAGTTTCCAACGTTAAATTCTTTTACGACGTTCATGATTTTACAACATGGCATTTCTCAACATCAAAATGGTAGTTTACAACTCAAATATTTTTTGCTACTTTTGACATCTCACATTACGGCATTGTTCAACTTGAC